>NC_041389.1:79502020-79534023 GCF_002162155.2 Triticum dicoccoides | reverse complement strand
GGAGGCTTAGCTGCAGCCCAGTGCTCGCCTAAGTTTTGAAAATCCTACCGAGTGGAGAGCAGACCTCCCACTCGGGGGCTTAGCTGCAGCCCAGTGCTCGCCTAAGTTTTTGGAAATCCTACCGAGTGGAGAGCAAACCTCCCAGTCGGAGGCTTAGCTGCAGCCCAGTGCTCGCCTAAGTTCGAAAATCCTGCTGAGTGGAGGGCAAACCTCACACTCGGAGGCTTAGCTGCAGCCCAGTGCCTGCCTAAGTGAATTGGAGAACAAGTCGATTGCAATAAGCATCTCGCTTTAACCTGCAAAAGACATCTCAAACCAAATACAAGCATATTCAAACGTCGAATCCAAGTTCGGATAGATACCTAACGGAACCAAAAGTGCTCAGGCGCTAGGCCTGTTAAGGTTTGTCGGTTACAAAATCACTCGGCATACCGAGGCAAATTTAAAGTGTCGAGCTCAAGAAGTTTTTTACCCCTCCTGTGGAGGGCTGGAAGGTGCAACAAACTCGTCTAGGTCGATTCCATCAGCAATCCGAGTGGCAGCGGCGATGAAGGTCTCCATGAAGGACCGGAAATCGTGCTTCTTGGCGTTAGCCACCCGAAGAGCCGCCAACTTGTCTTCTCGTGCATCCTTGCAATGGACTCAGGCCAGAGATAGAGCAACATCTGCGCCACACCTAGCAGAGGATTTCTTCCACTCCTGCACTCGACTTGGGACTGTGTTCAGTCGAGTCATCAGAGACTCGAGATCATTCTGGAGTGTCTCCCTGGGCTAGAGCGTAGCGTCGATGCGGGAAGTGGCGATCTTCAGCCTTGCGAGATAATCAACGACGGCAGCAACACGAGATTTGAGCCGGAGCACGTTCATGGCGACTTCATCATTCACCGGAGAGTTGATGGGGTCCAGGTTAGGCTCCAGTCGACCAGTCTCCTCTTCAAAGTTTTGGCAAAATTCTGCAAGCACAACCACCGAGTCAAGACAACAGTCGAATGGAAAGATCACAGTTGAAATACCTGTTTGGTGCAAAGGATTACCTTCGAGCATGAGGAACAGCTTCTTGGCGAGTCCACCCAGATAAGCCTCCAGATCATTCTTCTTCCCCACCAACTCACTGGCCTTGTCACTCAGAGCAATCTTATCACTTTTCAGTCGACTGACCTCTTTGTTGGCGGCATCAAGGGCAGCATTCAGATTGGTGTTTTCTTCTTCAAGCTTGGTGACCGAAGCCTACTTCTCGTCTGCTAGCTTGGTCTTCTCTAAAGTTGTTTTCTGCATCGCAGCCAACTCAAGGTCTTTCTTCTTCTGGGCCTCCTTCACTTTGCCTGCAAAGTTACAGCAAGGTCAGACTTTGAAACAAATGAGGGGCAAAGGCAGTCGTCGAAGCCTCACCAAACATACCTTTGGCTTCCTCCTTCGCCTTCGATAAATTCTCCTGGGCCAGCTTCAGATCAAGCTCGAGCTGGATGTGTTTGTTTTCCAACTCAGTGTAACGAGCTGCGAGGTCACAAGATTTCTACGAAGATCCAATCGACAAAATGTCAAAGACAATTCACTTTCGAGTGACTAAGGAAAACTCATACGTTTCTAAGACTACGGTCGAATACAAATATTCGACCATAGTCTCGGGGACTACACCCAGTGGGTGCACTCAGCATGCCCCCACTAGTTCTATCAAGTCAAGAGTTGACCAGTCGACCAACGACAAAAAAAACAGGAGATGCTCTTCAGACTGTAGTCCACTGCCAGCAGTCGACCACAGTCTCGGGGACTACACCCAGTGGGTGCACTCAGCGTGCCCCCACCGGTTTGGGAAATCCATTCGACCTAGTCGAATGAAGGAAAAACTTAACTTATAAAGCCTATGGTCGACTGCCAGCAGTCCACCATAGCCTCGGGGACTACACCCAGTGGGTGCACTCAGCATGCCCCCACTAACCCGAAATTCGACACACCCAGTGGGTGTAAGACAATTACTACGGATTTCAGAAAGAAGAATTTTCAGATATCATATCCTAACAGAACAGGCGATGACCGACTGACCTGAACGTTACTTTGAAGAGCGGAACTGGCGTCATAGGCTGCCTGGCTGGCTTCTCGGATGGCCTTCACTTGCTCCATCATGACTCCCATCTGGCGTATCGCTTCTTTCGCAGCACTAGCTTGATCCTCTGGGACGTAGTGGGTCGAGAAAAGTGAAGGTTGTGCAGCACTCGACGATGTGGGGTGAGCACTCGTCAATGGCACCGCAAAAGATACGGTGGGCCGAGTGGTGTTCTCTCCCTCCGCGACCAATGTCTCGGGCGCCGGCACGTTCTGAGTCGCCTTGCCAGCAGACGTTTTCCTGCTCCTCCTTTGCTTCAGTGGTTCCTCATCATCATCGTCAGGAAGGGTAATAACGACATTAGACGGAGCTACAGAAAAGAATCAAAAATTAGAGACAAAAAGTCAATCGACTGAAGACAGAACGATGAAAGTCGTACCAGGTTTAGAAGTGGCAGCGTCTTCCATCTCATGATCGTCAGCCCTGGCCGAGGTATCAGAAGTAGCAGCGCTGCAGTTCCAGAAGTCAGTCGGATGATTCATAAGTCGACCAAGAATAAGTTCATGGAGAACAGAAAAACTCAAGTAGCATCATTACCCTGAGATAGTGGGGATCACCATCTTCATCTTCGGCAAGACCTTGGCCAGCTTCGATGGTGCCACCCTGGATTGCTTCGGAGCTTTCTCGGTCGGCGCCGGAGAAGTGGTTCGAGGGCGCTTGGTCGACTGAACGACAGTTGCGACCCCCTTACCACGCTCGGTTGCAGGGTCATGGACGAGCTTCGAGCGTCTTTCCGAGCGAGGCGGTGCAACTTCCTCCTCCTCCTCCTCTTCTTCCTCCCCATCAGAGTCGTCATCTTCATCATCATCAGCAGCGTCCGAATCCCAGTCCTCTTGGCTTTCGCCCCCACTTCCTTCCTCCTCTTCAGCCGGCGTCTGTGCTCCATTGGGTATCGAGTATAGCTCGGTGGTGGCCTGACAAACAGCAAAACAAAGATCAACCGACCAATTTTCAGCAAAAGCAGAATAAGTATAGCAAGGTTACAATTGGGTATAAAGTGGGCATACCGTGTCTGGAGTGTAAGAATGGTCGAGTGGCGGAATCCTCCTGGCTCCTCGAGGGTTGTCTTTATTCCCTGTGATCGCGGCCATCCACCTCTCTAGTGTGGCGTCGTCGACTGCTTCTGGGTGGACCCGAGTTTCATCCTCGGTTCCACAGTACAGCCACATACAATGGCCTCGGTACTGAAGGGGTTGGATGCGCCGCCTAAGGAAGACCTCCAGAAGGTCCATACCCGTCACTCCTTCCCGAACTAGCTGGACTACACGCTCCATCAACATCTTCACTTGGGCTTTCTCCTCGGGGAGCACCTTCAGAGAAGAGGGCTTGTTCACTCGGTCCATGGAAAACGGAGGCAGACCAGTCGACTGCCCCGGCGTCGACTCGTCTTGGCAGTAGAACCAAGTCGACTGCCACCCTCTGACCGACTCAGGAAGAGTCATGGCCGGAAAAGTACTCTTGCTCCTCATCTGAATCCCAAGACCCCCACACATCTGAATAACCTTAGTCCTATCGTCATCGGGACTCGCCTTTTTCATAGTCTGTGAGCGGCAAGTGAATATGTGCTTAAAGAGACCCCAATGTGGTCGACAGCCCAGGAAGTTCTCGCACATGGACACGAAGGCAGCAAGGTAGGCGATGGAATTTGGATTGAAATGGTGAAGTTGCGCCCCAAAGAAATTCAAGAAACCATGGAAGGAAACACTCGGAGGCAAGGAGAATCCACGGTCGACGTGAGTAGCTAGAAGGACGCACTCACCCTCCTGCGGCTGTGGTTGCCACTCGTTCCCCGGGAGCCTCGCTGCCCCGTGAGGGATCAAGCCCTCGTTGGCCATCTCAGTGAGATCCGTCTCGGTGATGGTCGAGCGGATCCAATCCCCTTGTACCCAGCCATGCGGCAGGCGGGACCTGGACGAGGATCCGCCCCGACTGGGCGCTTGCCCTTTCGCCTTCCCCGTTGCCATTGCCTTCTTCGCGCGCTCCAAAGCCGCCGTCTTCTCCTTCACCATTGTCGCCGACGAAGCGCACGAGGAGTGGATGGGCAGGGGGGAGAATAGGCGCGGCGGGCGGAGAGGGAGAGGGCAGGAGGAAGAATGAAGAGATACTGTTCAAAAACCCTCACCGGGCGCCTTTATAAGGGCACTTCCGAGTGGCTGACGAGTGGGCCCGGATGATCTTATCACATCCCGAAATAGTCGCGCGTACGCGATACGTGGCGAAAAAGGCGGCGCGGGAATCGAGGCGTCTATGCCCTATCCCATCCGAGTGCCGCGGTCTGCCCCGTTTCGCGTGCTTCCCAAAATTCGGATCCCACAAAATCCGCTAACAACTGATCGATCTGTCAGATGGGAGATCCCCTGCGATCCGTCGCTCGGAAGTTTATTAAGTTCAAAAGTTCACTCGACAGGAGAAAAGAATGGATCAAGGCGACTGAAAGAAAAGTTGCTGTTATCAACAAAGAGATTATTGGTCCACGATGGTACATATTCAGAACACAAAAGCGGGTCGGAAATACTATCAACTCCTTCCTCACTCAAACCTCGATCCATTCGGGGGCTAATGATGAAGTCATGTACCTAGGGTAGGGACATAGACCTGACCCAAGTACCCTTCCCAAGGAAACCTTCAGAAGAAACTGCCTTCCAGTCGACCAAGAGGGACTACACTCGACGGACTCGAAGGACTCGACCATGAAGACCCACTCGACCACCAGGAGATCAAGAGCCACTCTGCATCCAAACGGTCTGTAATTAAGTAGTCTTTATGGCATTTAGGACACTTTATGTAAGGCGTTACCAGTAACGCCTAGCCTTAATGTACTTTAAACCCTGCATAACTAAGGGCCGGAGGGGTCTGGCGGACACTATATAAGCCACCCCCTCCTCAGTGTAAAGGGTTCGCACCCCTGTAATACATACACTCACAATCTAGTCGACCGCCTCCGGGCTCCGAGACGTAGGGTTGTTACTTCCTCCGAGAAGGGCCTGAACTCGTACATCCCTTGTGTTTACAACTACTCCATAGCTAGGATCTTGCCTCTCCATACCTACCCCCTATTCTACTGTCAGACTTAGAACCACGACACTAGCCACTCCTGGAGAGCTATATGAACCTGATTGTCAACTACACCGCAATGCTTTGGAGAGCATCTTCCATAAGCCAGAACCCAACATGAGCCAGATGTTGAGCATGATGAAGCCTTTGCCATCTGACGCTGAATATCCAACAGAGTTCTTTGTTGACGACCTTGAGTATCTGCCACGAACAATATATCATATTATCAGGCGAACTCTATGGCCTATCAAAGGACATTCATCAGCGGCCAAGCTTGAAGGAGCCAGGAAGACTTTGGTCTTTTACATTCTCAATGGCATCAGCTTCAATACTCAAGAATTCTTCATCAGGCAACTTGCTGCTTCTGGATCTGACCTATTTGGTCTGAAGTTCTATGCTCCATGGGTCATGCGCCTCATCAAGCGACACTCATATGTCAACTATCAACCCTCTGCTCGCAATCATCTGATCTTTTTACCAGAGGTTGATATGTTAGTTGTAGCCATATACTCTGACCCTGCCAAGAAGCCTCTTTGTCTTCAGAATGTCGAGCACCAAAGCTTCACTCAACCCATTGAAGGCGTCCAAGCAGCAACACGAATCTATCCAATGGCTGGAAATACTCGTCTGCCTCATCGTGCACCTACTGAAGCCACTGAAAGCACCATTGCCCAAAGGCCTCGGAAGCGCTCTCGCGTTCTCAATGACCGAGAACTTCTTGTGGCCCTTCATCAGAAACAAGATAAGCATCACTATTGGCTCAAGAGACAGATCCAAAGCCTCTTGGTGGACGTTAATCGCATTCAGAATCTTGCCACCAAGAATGCCTTTGTTGCTCACGAGACTTGCCGAAGATCATGGAAGAGTTTGACGCTGCTCTGTGCTGAAGCAGATCTTCAAGACGATGGCTTCACTGAAAGATTCAAGTTTGACTCCACTCCTCCACGGACTGCAGTCCTACGTTGAACTAAATCTCTTGAAGACTCTGACTATTCCTCCTCCGTGGCAACTGTCAATGTCAGAGTGATCGATGATGAAGATGATGCTACTTCACCGCCTCCTACCTCAGCACGCATCGACACTGCACCAAGTACATCTGCACCGCCAACCAACAACGACAATCCTGCTGCTTCACCTACTCATGAGGACGAGTAGATGCTCTATGTCTTCAAACCTTTTTGGTCCTTACTAACAAAAGGGGGAGAAGCGTATGAGTTGATAGTCTTCAAGCGGGTTCATATGGGCGGTTGCATTATATTTTGCCTCGTGCTTACAACTCTTGCTTTTGAAACATTTGGTTCTTTGAGTTGTAACACCTAAACTTGATGGTCGTCTACTACTTATTTGCTTTACTGTGATGCGATGATAAATTCCGCATGTGCGATGATAACTTCCGCACTTAGATCATTCTGCAGACGTCCATTTTTCATTATGCATGTCATTCTATTTGCTATATCATTTCATGCATGATGAATTATCTTCATAAGTTGAAGAGGATCTCCACAAGTACAACCTGCCATGTGCATTTGCATTCCAAAAGCAAATCACTTATATGCACATCTTCAGGGGGAGCCCTTGCTACTTATGAAGACAATTCCCTATCCTTACAATCTCACATACTTTATCCCCGTTGAAAACTTCAACCAGTTTGTCATCAATCACCAAAAAGGGGGAGATTGTAAGTGCATCTAGTGCCACCCCTAGTTGGTTTTGGAGTATTGACGACAAAGTTGGTTGAGGGACTAATGCGTTTGTGAGAATTGCAGGATAACGCAAGTAGTGTCCCTCATTGATTCGGTTTACCTACCGGAGATGACCCCTAAAAATGAATGAAGACATTGAAGACAATAGTGGTATGAGAAGATATTCATATTGAAGACTATGACATGAGAAGACATTACGTGAAGACTATGGAGCGCGAAGACTGTGTGGTTTCGTTGTTTCCTTTTCTTCTTTGTTGAGTCATAGGAACCACCGTACTGTTAAGTGGGGTCCAAGTGAACTAAGTCAGAGTGATCGATGTGATGCTCAACCCAAATCATATGTCTTCGAGCGAAGACAATGAGAGCAAATCTTATCCAGAGCTGGATGAGTCAGCTTTGCTTGTAGCCCAAGTAAAGTTGCCGTGTGTGTTTGAAATCTGACCGTTGGAACACGTGTCAGTTCCTTAGTGACCCAGGGTCATTTCGGACAAATCAGGTTGGGTTGCCTTATGGCTATAAATAGCCCACCCCCTACACCATAAATTGGTGGCTGCTCAGAGTTTGTGCACGGCTTTTGTCGTTTGAGAGCAACCCACCTCGAAGTCTTTGAGAGAGAGAAATCCTTGCGAGGACAAAGCCCAAACACCCAGAGCCAAAGAGTGTTAGGCATCACTGAAGTCTTTCTGTCTGTGTGACCTGAAGACTTATTACACTTGAGGACTGTGAATCCTCCAGCCGGTTAGGCGTCGCGTTCTGAGCATCCAAGAGTCATTATGGATTGTCGGTCAACGAAGTCTGTGAAGGTTTGGAAGTCTACCTTGAAGACTTACCAGAGTGATTGGGCGAGGACTGGGTGTCCTTAGCTCAAGGGGAATAAGGTGAAGACACGGTCTTCTGAGTTGAATCTCAGCCTCCCTAACCAGACGTACAGTTGTCATAGCAACTGGAACTGGTCCAACAAATCCTGTGTCTTCAACAAGTGACTGGTTCTATCCTCTTCCTTCCTTTACTTAAGTTTGTCTTCGTGAAGTCATTGCCTATTTGTGTATCTGTTTGACTTCATTGCTTGACTACCACTGTTGATTGGCTTCATACTATCTTCCATCCTGATCCTTACTACTTAGATGCTATTAGTCCTGTACTTTCACATCATTTCATACTTGACTATGGTTTGCTTATGGTAGTTTATCTTCCGCTGCATATCAACTAGGTCATTTCTTCGATTTGTCTTCGAAACTTCCAAGTTTTGAATACGTTCATAAAAATAGCCTATTCACCCCCCTCTAGTCGATACTAGCACTTTCACAAACCTTCACAGACTTCGTTCACCGGCAATCCACAATGACTCTTGGATGCTCAGAACGCGACGCCTAACCGGTTGGAGGATTCACAGTCCTCAAGTGTAACAAGTCTTCAGATCACGCGAGCAGAAAGACTTCAGTGATGCCAAACACTCTTTGGGCTCTGGGTGGTTTGGGCTTTGTCCTTGCAAGGATTCTCTCTCAAAAGCTTCAGAGGTGGGTTGCTCTCAAACAACAAAAGTCGTGTACTAACTCTGAGGAGCCACCAATTTATGGTGTAGGGGGTGGGATATTTATAGCCACTGGGCAACCCGACCTGATTTGTCCGAAATGACCCTGGGTCACTAAGGAACTGACACGTGTCTCAACGGTCAGATTTCAAACACACGCGACAGCTTGACTTGGGCTACAAGTAAATCGGACTCATCCAGCTCTGGATAAGATTTGCTCTCATTGTCTTCGCTCAAAGACATAGGATTTGGTTGAGCATCACTTCAGTCACTCTGACTTTGTTCACTTGGACCCCACTTAACAGTACGGTGGTTCCTATGACTCAACAAAGAAGAAAAGGAAACAACGAAACAACTAAGTCTTCGCGCTCCATAGTCTTCACGCGATGTCTTCTCATGTCATAGTCTTCAACGTGAATAGCTTCACAGACCACCATTGTCTTCAATGTCTTCACACATTTTTAGGGGTCATCTCCGATAGGTAAACCGAATCAATGAGGGACTACTACCTGTGTTATCCTGCAATTCTCACAAACACATTAGTCCCTCAACCAGGTTTGTCGTCTATACTCCAAAACCAACTAGGGGTGGCACTAGATGCACTTACATAGTGATACGATATCATATTGTTGCATCATTAGATATATCATATGGTGCCATTTTTACTCCCGTGCATATCTTGTGATACTTGTCCCATATTTGTGGTTGAGGCTCATTAAGCATAGTGGAAAGGAAGAGAAGAACAAAAAAGTAAGCTTTTAAGCAAGAAAGAGAATGATCATAAGCTTATAAGCAAAGAGTTGAGCATGAAAAGAGATACTTGTGCATGAGGATACATGGAATAGGAAACATTTCGCTTGCATACGTATAGGTTGGTGCCAAGTGGTGAATCGTGCCCAAGTGTGCAATCAAGCTAGTGCTCTCCTAGTGTTTGTGCAACACAAGCTTAGTCTTTGTTACACAATTTTGTATTGCTCATCATTATAGTTGCACAAGCCCCATTATCCCACCGTGTGTGTTTCTTTATTGCCCTCCTCTATATTTGTGATCACTTGCTTTACATTTTGAGTCCTTTGGATTTATCTCAACATTTACAATATCTTGGACTTCAATTTGCATGAAATTTGTGCCACTTGTCCTAACCAAGCCACTCGATAAGTTTTACTTTGTAGGTGTGAGTGAACAAGTCCGATACCAATTCCACTATTCTTTCATTTCACATTGAGTGACACGAGATACATCCTCAAATTTGGGAAAGGTAGCTTGGTATTGTTTATCCCATTTCCTACTCACCTTTGCTCGAGTCTTGCGATGGATAGGAAAAGCACATCATCTCCAGTCTACAACAACAATGACGAGTTCGATGCTATGAAGAACTTCATCGATGCCAAGATGGACAAGCGCAAGGAGGAGCTCAAGGCCCTCATCAAGAACCGCAAGCGGTCTTCCTCAACTTCGAGAAGACGCTCAAGTGCAACGACTCCCGATCTACCATCTCCAGCAAGTACACACAAGCATCGACATCGACAGGACCATGAAGAGCGACCTTCTGGACGAGGGTTGGCTTCTCTGCCACCCCCGTGCACACGGGCCCTCGACCCCCATGCACACGGGATCCCGTGCACACAGCCTCCTGCACCCCCGTGCACACGGGCTATACAGAGCCGCGACATCAACTACAAGGCTTCAGCTTCTTCAACAACTTTGGCATCTTCGCCAAGTGACTACAAGGCATCTTCGCCTTCGGACGTACGGCATCTTCGCCTACTACACGAGCTCAAGTCCACTACTCCCTCGAGCTACAACAACTTCGACCTCGCTGATGAGCTTCCATTCTTTGGGACTAATGACCCCGATGAGTACCTCGAGTGGGAGTGCAAGATGGACGACAAACTCAAGCTACACCAAGTACCCTCCAAAGTTCAAGTGAAGTGCGCCACAAGTACCTTCCATGACTACGCATTGATTTGGTGGCTTCACACACCTTCGAGGAGCTTCGACATGAGTTGGTCCAAGATGAAGAAAGTGATGCGGCGAGAGTTTGTGCCTCCAACCTACACGGAACATCTTCAACGCCAATTGGAGAACACCATACAAGGATCCAAGTCCCTCGATGAGTACTTCAAGAACATGAAAGAAGCCTTGCGACGTGCCAGCGTGGACGACCCCATTTGGATGAAGTTCTACTTCATGATGGGACTGAACAATGACATCTCCAAGACTATCTTTGAGGGAGTCCTGGATTAGGGGGTGTCCGGATGGCCGGACTATAGCCTTTGGCCGGACTCCTGGACTATGAAGATACAAGATTGAAGACTTCATCCCGTGTCCGGATGGGACTTTCCTTGGCGTGGAGGGCAAGCTTGGCGATACGAATATGTAGATCTCCTACCATTGTAACCGAGTCTGTGTAACCCTAACCCTCTTCGGTGCCTATATAAACCGGAGGGTTTTAGTCCGTAGGACGAACAACAATCATACCATAGGCTAGCTTCTAGGGTTTAGCCTCTCTGATCTCGCGGTAGATCTACTCTTGTACTACCCATATCATCAATATCAATCAAGCAGGAGTAGGGTTTTACCTCCATTGAGAGGGCCCGAACCTGGGTAAAAACATGGTGTCCCTTGTCTCCTGTTACCATCCGCCTAGACGCACAGTTCGGGACCCCCTACCCAAGATCCGCCGGTTTTGACACCAACATTGGTGCTTTCATTGATAGTTCCTCTGTGTCGTCATATTTAGGCCCGATGGCTCCTCCGATCATCAACAACGATGCGGTCCAGGGTGAGACTTTTCTCCTCGGATAGATCTTCGTATTCGACGGCTTTGCACTGCGGGCCAATTCGCTTGGCGATCTGGAGAAGATTAAAAGCTACGCCCCTGGCCATCAGGTCAGATTTGGAAGTTTGAACTATACGGCTAACGTCCGCGGAGACTTGATCTTCGACGGGTTCGAGCCACAGCCAAGCGTGCCGCACTGTCACGATGGGCATGATCTAGCTCTGCTGCCGGACAGTGCCCTGGAGGCCGCACAAGTGTCCGCTCCTACCCTTAGCTCGGAGCCGACTGCGCCGATCGAGGATGGGTGGCTGGACACCGCCTCAGGGGCTTCTATCTCTACGGTGATTGATCCGAACACCAACCCTGTACTTTGCAAAGCTCGTGACTCCAAGGTGTCGGACTCCTCCCCGGACTCCGAACCTTCCGTGCCCCTGCCAATCGAATCCGATTGGGCGCCGATCATGGAGTTCACTGCCGCGGACATCTTTCAGCACTCGCCCTTTGGCAACATCCTGAATTCACTAAAGTCTCTCTCTTTATCAGGAGAGCCTTGGCCGGATTATGGTCAGGAAGGTTGGGATGCGGACGACGAAGAAATTCAAACCCCACCCACCACCCACTTAGTATCCATTGTCAATGATTTAACCGACATGCTCGACTTCGACTCCGAAGACATCGACGGTATGGACGACGATGCAGGAGACGACCAAGAACAAGCGCCTACAGGGCACTGGAAGGCCACCTTGTCATACGACATTTACATGGTGGACACCCCAAAAGACAGGAATGGCGATGGAACAACGGAGGATGACCCCTCCAAGAAACAACCTAAGCGCCGGTGTCATCGGCGCCGCTCAAAACCCCGCCACAGCAAAAACGGTGATTCCGGCACGGGAGATAATAACACCCCAGATAGAGCCAAAGACAACCCCCTCCAGCAAGATTCAGCGCAGGAGGGTGGAGAAGCCAGCCCTCATGAGAGAGCGGCAGACAGAGAGGTAGAGGACGATAATTACATGCCTCCCTCCGAAGATGAGGCAAGCCTCGACGACGACGAATTTGTCGTGCCTGAGGATCCCGTCAAACAAGAGCGTTTCAAACGCAGGCTTATGGCCACGGCAAGCAGCCTCAAGAAAAAGCAGCAACAGCTTAGAGTTGACCAAGACTTGCTAGCCGACAGATGGACTGAAGTCCTCGCGGCCGAAGAGTATGAACTCGAACGCCCCTCCAAGAGCTACCCAAAATGCAGGCTGCTACCCCGATTAGAGGAGGAAGCACCTAAACCTACATCACCACCGCATGATACGGCCGACCGGCCACCTCGTGGCCGCGACAGAGAGGCCTCTCGGCCCCCCACTCAAGCTGCACCCCGGCGCCGCTCAAAAAATACCAAGGCACGGGAAAAGCGCCAGACCTGCGGGATATATTGGAGGACAAGGCAAGACAAACAAGATCGATCTACGGATCGCGTGGGCGCCCCATGATGCGTGATGATAACCGTCACGCCGGATATGGCAATTCCGGCCGGGCTGAACACAGTAGACAAAGCTCATTTGAGCTGCGTCGTGATATAGCCCAATATAGAGGCGCCGCACACCCACTATGCTTCACAGATGAAGTGATGGATCATCAAATCCCTGAGGGTTTCAAACCCGTAAACATTGAATCATACGATGGCACAACAGATCCTGCGGTCTGGATCGAGGACTATCTCCTTCATATCCACATGGCCCGCGGTGACGATCTACACGCCATCAAATACCTCCCACTCAAGCTTAAAGGACCAGCTCGGTATTGGTTTAATAGCTTGCCAGCAGAGTCAATTGGTTGTTGGGAAGACCTGGAAGCCGCATTCCTCGACAACTTCCAGGGCACCTATGTGCGACCACCAGACGCCGATGACCTAAGCCACATAATTCAGCAGTCAGAAGAATCGGCCAGACAATTCTGGACATGGTTCCTAACCAAGAAAAATCAAATCGTCGACTGTCCGGATGCAGAGGCCCTTGCAGCCTTCAAACATAACATCCGCGACGAGTGGCTTGCCCGGCACCTAGGACAGGAAAAGCCGAAATCCATGGCAGCCTTCACAACACTCATGACCCGCTTTTGCACGGGAGAGGACAGTTGGCTAGCTCGTAGTAACAACATGACCAAGAGCCCTGGTAGTTCGGATACCAAGGACAGCAACGGCAGGTTGCATCGCAACAAGCACAAGCGCCGCATTAATGGCGATAATGCTGAAGATACGGCAGACAATGCCGGATTCAGAGGCTCTAAACCCGGTCAGCGGAAAAATCCATTCAAAAGAAATACTCCGGGCCCGTCTAATTTGGACCAAATACTCGACCGCTCGTGCCAGATACACGACACCCCCGAAAAGCCAGCCAATCACACCAACAGGGATTGTTGGGTGTTCAAGCAGGCAGGCAAGTTAAATGCCGAAAACAATGACAAGGGGCTGCATAGCAACGACGAGGAGGAGCCCCGGCCGCCGAACAATAGAGGACAGAAGGGCTCCCCCCCACAAGTGCGGACGGTGAACATGATATACGCAACCCACATACCCAAATGGGAGCGGAAGCATGCACTAAGGGACGTATATGCGATGGAGCCAGTCGCCCCACAGTTCAATCCGTGGTCCTCCTGCCTGATCACTTTTGATCGAAGGGACCACCCCACTAGCATCCGCCATGGTGGATTCGCCGCATTGGTTCTAGACCCAATCGTTGACGGATTTCACCTCACTAGAGTCCTAATGGACGACGGCAGCAGCCTGAACCTGCTTTATCAGGACACAGTGTGCAAAATGGGCATAGATCCCTCAAGGATTAAACCCACAAAAACGACCTTTAAAGGCGTCATACCAGGTGTAGAGGCCAACTGTACAGGCTCAGTTACACTTGAAGTGGTCTTCGGATCACCGGATAACTTCCGAAGCGAGGAGTTAATCTTCGACATAGTCCCGTTCCGCAGCGGCTATCACGCACTGCTCGGACGAACCGCATTTGCAAAGTTCAATGCGGTGCCGCACTATGCATACCTCAAGCTCAAGATGCCAGGCCCTCGAGGAGTCATTACGGTCAACGGAAACACCGAACGCTCTCTCCGAACGGAGGAGCATATGACGGCCCTCGCGGCAGAAGTACAAAGCAGCCTCTTAAGGCAATTTTTGAGTCCGGCTATTCAATGTCCGGACACCATCAAGCGCTCCCAGAGTAACCTACAACAAGACCACCTGGCACGTTCCGAGCACGCATAGCAATGCGGCCCCAACCCCAGCCCTCGCGAAATTGCGAAACCAGTACTACGCATACATAATTACGCTTTGGAAATACCATGGGCATAGGGGGAGGGGCACGACCACGGTAGGCCCAGAATGCGGCTCAACCGCACCAGGGGCTCCCAATTGTGTCATTCTTCTTTTTTCTCTTACTTTCAGGACTCCTTTCTCAAAGAATCCCTGTCCGGCAGTAGAATCGCCGAACACACGATGCAACAGCCAGGGAAGCAGAAAGCTACGTCGAGTGTCCAGGTGATCTCTATAACGAGCAGTATACTTGTTTTACATATCATTCCGCAGCTCGCTCCTGGAGGGAGACATGTCAAATAGTCCCGTCCCTTGCTTATCGCACTATTTGTATCATTCTGCTTTTATCGCAGCTTTTTTGAATAAACAATGCATAGCTTTTGCCTATTATTGCATTCCTTTTTTTATCTATATATGTTCACTTATGACATGTTGCATCCGTACGCTTTGGTACGGCCAAATACACCAGGGGCTTAAGTACCCCCAAATATGGTGTGATAAGTCCGAACACTTTCACAAGTGCGGCACCCCGAACTTATAGTATTATATGCATCGGCTCCGAATCATGTCTTGGGTCAATAGTTGGGTTTGCCCGGCTCCCATGTTTTGGTACCTTACATTCCGTTATATCGGCTAAGGTAGCGTTGGGAGAACCACTGCGATTGTGCCCCGGTTGAGCTGGGTTGAGCACCTCAGTGGAGAAAGCTTAAACTGACCGTCATGATAGGGCGAGAGCCGGTCGCTGTTCGAGAGGTTTTTCGAGTCCTTAAAGACTTATGCCGCTTAGAGCGAGGAGTCAGCTTTGTCCGGCCCAGGCGTGGATAGCGCACCGAATTCGGTCTTCCGAATACTAGGGGCTTCGTCGAAATTTAAAATTATAGAATTCTATGGCTAAGTGGGAGTGTTCAAGCATTATAGTCCGGTTGCCTTGTTCGTTGTGTTGAGTGCCTCCCTCGAAGGACCCAAGAATGGGAAAAAGAGCGCTCAAGTTTACCCGAACACCCCAACACTCGTGGCATGGGGCCAGAAGCCGACGACTCGCCATCTCTCAAATTTAATAAACGGCCGCAAAAAAGGTAATATTTTAAATTCACAAGCGTTGCTTAGCGCATATGAACAAGTTTTCAGCGTACAGGATAACAAATGCGAGTTTACTCAAAAATTACATCTTTGGAGCATTCACCCGCTATAAGGCGGGCACCCTTTAGGACATTCTCATAATACATCTCGGGCTTGCGAAACTCCCTGCCCGGCGGTGGAGCGTCCGTCACAAGCTTCTGAGCGTCCATCTTACCCCAGTGCACTTTAGCACGGGCAAGGGCCCTACGGGCACCTTCGATGCAGACGGAGCATTTGACGACTTCAATCCATGGACAGGCATCCACCAGCCGCCTCACCAGCCTGAAGTAGCTCCCAGGCATGGCTTCCTCGGGCCACAGCCGAACTATGAGGCCCTTCATGGCCTGTTCGGCCACCTTATGGAGCTCAACCAGCTGCTTCAGCTGGTCGCTCAAGGGCATCGGGTGTCCGGCCTCAGCATACTGAGACCAGAACACCTTCTCCGTCGAGCTCCCCTCCTCGGCCTGGTAGAATGCGGCAGAGTCGGACACACTGCGGGGCAGATATGCGAATGCTCCTGGAGAGCTCCGGATTTGGGTAAGTAACAAGTAATTCACTTTCACGTGCTTGCTTTGCATGAAGAATGCCTTACCTGCTTCTATCTTCTTTATTGCCTCAATTTCTGAAGGGCTTTTTGGGCTTCGGACTTAGCGGCTTTGGCGCTCTCAAGAGCCGAGGCGAGCTCAGACTCTTGAGTCTTTGAGTCATGCTCCAAACTCTCGTGTTTTTTCACGAGAGCCTGGAGCTCTTGCCGCACTACCTCCACCCGCGCCTCCTGCTTCTCTCGCTCGGTGCGTTCCGCGGCCACATTGCTTTTGGCCTTGGACTCTGCTTCCTTCAGGGTCGCCACCTCGTTCGTGGCCCCTGTAATTCTCATGTTATTCCTGTCATTTTTTGCAACCACATCTTTTATATACTTCCATAAGGTATTACTTACCTTCCTTGTCCTCGAGCTGCTTTTTGGCAAGGCCGAGCTCGCTCTCGGACCGCTCGAGGCTCTGCTTCAATGCATTGACCTCTCCAGTCAGTGCGGCAGAGGTCAGCAGCGCAACCTGCATTCCCCATATTGACATACCTATGTTAGACTCATGCGTACATCTTTTTAGATCCTCAGTTCGGCTTTTCTTTCCGAACACCAAACTGAGCATCAGGGGCTACTATCTATGCGGTAATATTTTTACATATCTTAAATACATACCTCAAAGCCTATAGAAGGTTGGCACAGGCTTCAGTCAGCCCGCTCTTGGCGGACTGAACTTTCTGGATCACCACACTCATAACAGTGCGGTGCTCCTCATCGATGGAGGCGCCGTTAAGCGCCTCCAGCAAATTATCCGGTGCCTCCAGTTGGACGGAGGTCACCGGTGTCGCAGTCTTGCCCTTCTTACGAAGGGGCTGCCTGCCGGACTCCGGAACCACTGAAGGTTCCGGTGTGGAGTCTGGCCCAGGGCCGGATTCAGAACCCTTCGGGGTTTGATCCCCCTCGTGCCCGAAGTCCGAGAGGTTGCATTGCGGCACCTCCGGGATCTCCTCCTCCTGGCTGGGCCCCTTTTGGGACCCCACCTCGGCGTCATCCGCAGCGCGAGGAGAGGAGACGGCCGGAAGTGAAGTGCTATTCACATCCGACGAAGCCAAGGAGCCGCTCGTTGAAGCGTCGAGCTCGTCCTTGGGCGGGCTGCAGGGTTATATTCAGCGTTAGGAGATACTGTGCGACAAATGAAACGCCATGAGTTATTCTGGTATCCAGACACTTACGGTGTCGCCAGGGGCTTAGCCCTCGGTGGCCACTCCTCTTCGCCGTCGTCGGTGTTGGCGGAGTAGTCCGTAGGAAGGGTCCTTCCTTTCTTGGACCCTCCGGCCTCCCCCGTTGGGGCGTCCTTCCTTTTCTTCTCTCCCCCCGCTGGGGGAGAGGCCTCTTTTTCCTCCTCCTCGTCTTCGCGGGAGGAGTCTGCCTCGGAGTCATCGGATGATGAGTCCGACAACACCTGGCGCCGGGAAGTCCTTCGAGTTCCCGTGACCTTCTTCTTGGCCTTCTTCACCGGCACCACGTGAGGTGCCGGAACCAGCAGCCCCGTTAATCAGGCGTCCGCTGGGTCTTCTGGCAAGGGAGCCGGACAGTTAACCTGCCCGGACTTCTTCTGCCAGGCCTGTCAAAGGTAAGGGAGTTTAGATCCCGCATAGAGTCAAACTATGAAAAACAAGTGTCCTGTAAAGGGTGAAATAGCTTACCTCGCCGGCTTGACGCTGCGAGCTGAATCCATGATCTTCGGTAGCGGATGCGGGAGCCTCGGCACCCTCGAACAGCACCTTCCAGGCATCTTTATACGTAGTGTCGAAGAGCCTGCTCGAGGTTTGGTGCTGTGCCGGATCAAACTCCCACAAGTTGAAGGCCCGTTGTTGGCATGGGAGGATCCGGTGGATGAGCATGACCTGGACTACGTTGACGAGCTTGATCCTCTTGTTCACAAGGTTTTGGACGCAGGTTTGGAGTCCGGTCAGCTCTTCCGAATTACCCCATGTCAGGCCCTTCTCTTTCCAGGAGGTGAGCCATGTGGGGATGCCAAATCGGAATTCGGGGGCCGCTGCCCATTCAGGGTCACGCGGCTCGGTGATGTAGAACCACCCCGATTGCCATCCTTTGATGGTTTCCACGAAGGAGCCCTCGAGCCATATAACATTGGGCATCTTGCCCACCATGGCGCCTCCGCACTCCGCCTGCTGCCACCCACTACCTTCGGCTTGACATTGAAGGTCTTCAGCCATAAGCCGAAGTGGGGCTTGATGCGAAGGAAGGCCTCGCACACGATGATAAACGCTGAGATGTTGAGGATGAAGTTCGGGGCCAGATCGTGGAAATCCAGGACGTAGTAGAACATGAGCCCCTGGACAAATGGGTGGAGTGGGAAGCCCAGTCCGCGGAGGAAATTGGTGAGGAACACCACCCTCTCATGGGGCCTGGGGGTGGGGACGAGCTGCCCCTCGTCAGGAAGTCGGTGCGCAATGTCGTTGTGAAGGTATCCGGCTTTCCTCAACTTTTTGATGTGCCCCTCCGTGATGGAGGAGGACATCCACTTGCCTCCCGCTCCTGACATGGCTGGAGAAGGTTGAGGTGGGATGTGCGGACTTGAGCGCTGGAGCTCGAGTACGCGGAAATGGATGAGCAAAGGAGGAAGAAGGCATGTGTGAAAAAGTGGATCCTTATCCCCTTATATGGACGGACGAAGCTATGCGTCCCCACCAGCCTGGTAAAACTCGCTTATCTCCCAAGCGCCATAATCAATGGCGCGGTTAGGTTACCCACGCCCGAATTGATGAGAATCTCGGAATAAGGGGACACGATCTCTGCTTTGACAAGACGTGCCAAGGAAACCGCCTCGCTAAACGCGCTAAGGTGGGACAGTAAAAACGATTCGAATAAAGGCTTGGCCGTGGTGTGATGCCACGCCACGGAATACATCAGCAGATTGAAGTTGTGTAAATATTATTCTCTCTATGGTGGTATGTGGAACTTATTTTGCAGACCCGGACACTATCCTTGTGTTCAAAATCTTCTATGAAGTATTCGGAGGAGGAACCCGCCTTGCAATGCCGAAGACAATATGCGCGCCGGACTCATCGTCATTGAAGCCTGGTTCAGGGGCTACTGAGGGAGTCCTGGATTAGGGGGTGTCCGGATGGCCGGACTATAGCCTTTGGCCGGACTCCTGGACTATGAAGATACAAGATTGAAGACTTCATCCCGTGTCCGGATGGGACTTTCCTTGGCGTGGAGGGCAAGCTTGGCGATACGGATATGTAGATCTCCTACCATTGTAACCGACTCTGTGTAACCCTAACCATCTTCGGTGCCTATATAAACCGGAGGGTTTTACTCCGTAGGACGAACAACAATCATACCATAGGCTAGCTTCTAGGGTTTAGCCTCTCTGATCTCGCGGTAGATCTACTCTTGTACTACCCATATCATCAATATCAATCAAGCAGGAGTAGGGTTTTACCTCCATTGAGATGGCCCGAACCTGGGTAAAAACATCGTGTCCCTTGTCTCCTGTTACCATCCGCCTAGACGCACAGTTCGGGACCCCCTACCCGAGATCCGCCGGTTTTGACACCGACAATCTTCCTCGAGAACTACAAGTCCCTCGATGACAACTACTTTTGTGCTCTCAAGGCGGAGCAAGAACTCATGAAGGCCAAGTCTACTCGACCCCGATCTCACTTCGCAACGACCACGCTACAAGATGGCGAGAGTGATGATGTGCCATCTTTGGCCTTCATCCACGACAAGAGCGATGATGTGCCATCTTCGGCCTTCATCCACGACGAGAATGGTGATGTCCCATCTTCGGCCTTCATCCACGGCGATGACTACGAGACGGTTGAGCATGGGATTTTCCCTTCGACCACGGCGACGTATGATGACTTGAGTGACTTTTGCCACCATATTGAGAGTGAGAGTGACTTTACCAGTAGCCCCATATATGATGAGTTGCCCCAATTCCCATGTGAGGAGAACCACCACCACCACCTCTTGAGTGATTTGAGTGACTCCACCATATGCGAGATTGAGTGCACCTACCTTGAGGGAGTGAGTGAGCCACCGTCACATAGAGAGAGTGAGGTAGTTGATGAGGCATATGAGGCCATTTCGGTTTCTAACAACTTCACCTCTACCTCTATTGTGTCTTCTCATTTGGTGCTAGGTCCCATATATGATGACGCGCCGATCCTCGACGACTTCGTCCTCCCTTTGGACATGACGATGGCCATGGTAGACTATGATGCACCCCCCCCACATGATTCCATCATGATGATGACATTGGCCACGATTTAGTCTTTGCCACATCACCTACACCACATGAGTGGAATGAGAAAGGTAACATGGGTGAAGGTGATGCTCTCGTCCCACTAGTGGACATTCTTGATTTTGATTGCTTGCATGATGTTGATCCACCTATTACCATGCTTCATGCTAGTATGATTTCCCCATGCGATGATTTTCCCATTTATGATAAGTTTGATGATTTCCATGAGGAGTCTATTAGTTGTGATGCCATGTTACATAGGATTTCTTGTGATAATTCTCTTAGTCACATCATGTTTGGTAATCCGCTTGACTTGTCATATGATATGCATGAGATCAATCATAGGTCTTATTTGCAATTTCATCATAGTGACTATGCATATGCCATTAAAATAAACCCAATTTGCACATATGGCATAGATGATAAACCCATGGTGATTAGCATTTGTTTTTCTTGTGATGATATTGATTTGCATCATTTATCTCATATTCCATGCCATGACCACCTAGCTTCGGATATGCATTGTTTGCCATGTTGCCAATATTCTCCATATTATGCTTCCGCTATTGCTCATGAGGAGACCCCCATAGTTTCCTCAAACATATTCGGAGAATTTGATCCATCCTATGATTTGCATAATTCCCATGATTGTGTGCACCATATGCTCCCCATGAATAAACATGCTTTTGATGTGCCATATACTTGCTTGCTCAATTTGTGTCCCCATCGTGCATACATAACAACTATTCTTTCATGATGGATGACATGTTTATATACCATGCCTCAAATTTCATTGAGCATTGCTTGTCTTGTGCTAACTCACATGTGCACATACACATCATGATGAATGATGTGTACATTTACCACGCACACACTTTCTTTGGTTTGTGTCTATTTTGTGTAGGTACCCATGAATATTTGTCAACCTCACAAGCCCATGAGTTGACAAAACGAGCTCTAGAGAGCAATGATGACTTGGGAATCCGTGGATTTTCATCCCCACTGCTCCTTTTGCGCAAAGACTTCGTGCATCTCTTCTACTTGGCCCTCACATGGTTATGGGTTATATATCACTTCTTCCTTTATGCCCATATTGCCATGTTTACTTTGCATGATATGCTCATTTCTATGCCTTTGTCATGCATTTGTGACTCATGCTTCGCATTACACATTATGATTGATTCTACTACTTGTATGTGTATTTGCAAGCTTGGTGGAGATATTGCTTGTTATTGCCATGTTCCATCTATGACCCATTCTTATGATGATACTTTAGCCATGATTTGTTTTCGTGCTTGTGATATGTCATGTGCATTTCCTATATCTACTATATGCTCACATGACATGATTGCTATGATTTCCTCTAGTGTGTTGCATCTTCGCTCCACTAGTTTGCACGACATGATTGATACGCTTGCTTTGTGTAGTGCATCACCCATGATTCATACTTGCTCGTTTCATGCGGTTGATGGCATCCATTTCCATGCTTTGCACATGAGTGCTATTGCTTCTTGTCATACATCTCCATATGTTGCCTCTCTTATGCTAGATGACTTGCCATGTATTGAGTGCAACAATGCTCTTAATCTTGCTCATGAGATTGGCCCCATAACATTCTCGCATATACTTGGAGATTTTGACATATTTCTTGTGAAGCATGCTTGTCTTACCTCTTTGCACCATATACCTAGTGCCATGAATATAGCCATTGTTGCATCATATTATTCATGCAGTTGTGCTTCTAATGGTTATGTGCAAGAGAAGAGAACCATCATGATGGATGATGTGTTTATCTACCATACGCATACGCTCTTTGTTTTTTGTGTGCATGTGTAGGATACTTGGACTTCGTGTCGACTTCCACTTCATGTGAGTTGACCATTCGAGCTCTTGAGAGCGAGCCTCATGCATTTGACCATGACTCGCTTCTACACCACATTTCCTACCACTTCGGCATTGTGAAGAACGCACAAGGACATGCTTTCCAGGTGATATCCTTCTATCTCAAGAACACCCAAACCATGAGCATGCATATTGTGGATCATACTTCATGTGCTGCTTGCTCCATGACACTTTGCATACATGCTAGCGATCTTGCTTCGACTTATCATTACCACATTGCCATGCCCCATGACATATATGCCTTGTGTGTTGCATCTAGTTCTTCACATATGTCATGTCCCTTTTCTTATCACATGCTTGACTTGATTGCCTCACACATGTTGAACAATTGCTCTTTACATTGTGTTGAGTTCCATGATATCTTCACTACATCCTATGCACGTTATGCTTGGATTGTCTTGCACTTGCCCATGTGTTTAGACATTTCACTATATTCGGTGTTGTGAATGACTATTATGCCTACCATAGACCGTTCATTGAGCACTTTATGCATGCTTGCTATGACCTTGAGGTAGATTCTTTTTCACTTATCACATATATTTGCATCTCGACCTCCCATTTGCATGCTTGTTCCCATGATGTACTTGATTGGGCTCAATTTATATGCTTAAATGCTATGCCACACTTCTTTGTCAAACCATATGCTATGCTTGATGACAACACTTGTTGGGTGAATCACCTCTTGAATGCTTGGTTTTGGTCTTACGCTAACCACATTTGTTTTTCCAAGTGCTTGTTATCTTTGCTCCTTTTGAAGGAATTACAGGACGGTGCGATATTGGAGAGTGCCAATTTGGAACTACAAGATGACGAATGCTTGTTGATCGTCCACTTCTACACGACGGCATCATCTCTTTCCCATGGTGATTTGGATTTCGATCCGAGGTCGGATCTTTCCCAAGGGGGAGGGGATGATGCGGAGCATCCTATGGTCATCACCATGTCAAGAGTCCATTTGGCAAGTGACACGTGCCACATCTACTACATGCATACAAAGGTGAATCATCTCCTTTACACGTGTTCACTTGTACCTTTCGAGGATGGTATACTACTTGACCCCTCTCTCATGTGCATACATAGGTGTGAGCGGAGCTATACATTCATCAAGGAGGAGTCTGGTAAGAAGAGAACATCTACACCATCCAAGAGGGAAGCCTGGAAGCAGAGAAGGAAGCGCCAAGAAGAAGGCAGCAGCTCCCAGGCGACCCCGTGCGCACGGGCCCCTCCGACCCCATGCGCATGGGCCCCTCCGACCCCGTGCCCACGGGCCTCCTAGGTTGGCGGTCCTGAAGACCCCGTGCGCACGGGCGTGTATCGTGCCCACGGGAACCCTGTGTCCACGGGCCTCATGGACCCCGTGCGCACGGGCTCATCCGTCAGGTCCCTGGAGACCCCGTGCGCACGGGCTCCACTTACCCCGTTGATACGTCTCCAATGTATCTATAATTTTTTATTGTTCCATGCTATTATATTACCCGTTTTGGATGTTTATGGGCTTTACTTTACACTTTTATATCATTTTTGGGACTAACCTACTAACCGGAGGCCCAGCCCGTATTGCTGTTTTTTTGCCTATTTCAGTGTTTCGAAGAAAAGGAATACCAAACGGAATGAAACCTTCGGGGGCGATCTTTTTGGAATAAACGTGATCCAGAGGACTTGGAGTGCAAGTCAAGAAGCAATCGAGGAGACCACGAGGGTGGAGGCCCCCCCTACTGGGCGCGCCCCCCTATCTCGTGGGCCCCTCGGGCGTCCACCGACCTACTTCTTCCTCCTATATATACCCACGTACCCCGAGAACATCAGAGGCGACCATGAAAAACTATTTCCACCACCGTAACCTTGTGTATCCACGAGATCCCATCTTGGAGACTTTGCCGGTGCTCCGCCGGAGGGGGAATCAACCACGGAGGGCTTCTACATCAACACCATAGCCCATCCGATGAGTTGTGAGTAGTTTACCACAAACCTTCGGGTCCATAGTTATTAGCTAGATGGCTTCTTCTCTCTCTTTGAATCTCAATACCATGTTCTCCTTGATCTTCTTGGAGATCTATTCGATGTAACTCTTTTTGTGGTGTGTTTGTCAAGATCCGATGAATTGTGGGTTTATGATCAAGTTTATCTATGAGAAATATTTGAATCTCCTCTGAATTCTTTTTTATGTGTGATTAAGTTATCTTTGCAGTCTCTTTGAATTATCAGTTTGGTTTGGCCTACTAGATTGATCTTTCTTGCAATGGGAGAAGTGCTTAGCTTTGTGTTCAATCTTGCGGTGTCCTTTCCCAGTGACAGCAGGGGTAGCAAGGCACATATTATATTGTTGCCATCAAGGATAAAAAGATGGGGTTTATATCATATTGCATGAGTTTATCCCTCTACATCATGTCATCTTTCTTAATGCGTTACTCTGTTCTTTATGAACTTAATACTCTAGATGCATGCTGGATAGCGGTCGATGTGTGGAGTAATAGTAGTAGATGCAGACAGGAGTCGGTCTACTTGTCACGGACGTGATGCCTATATACATGATCATGCCTAGATAATCTCATAATTATTCGCTTTTCTATCAATTGCTCGACAATAATTTGTTCACCCACCGTAATACTTATGCTATCTTGAGAGAAGCCACTAGTGAAACCTATGGCCCCCGGGTCTATCTTTTATCATATAAGCTTTCAATCTACTTTTATTTGCATCTTTACTTTTCCAATCTATATTATAAAATACCAAAAATATATTTATCTTATCATACTATCTCTATCAGATCTCAATTTTGCAAGTGGCTGTGAAGGGATTGACAACCCCTTTATTGCGTTGGTTGCGAATTCTTTGTTTGTTTGTGTCGGTCTGTGGGACATTTGAGGAGCCTCCTACTGGATTTATACCTTGGTTCTCAAAAATTGAGGGAAATACTTACGCTACTATTGCTGCATCACCCTTTCCTCTTCAACAAAAACCAACGCAAGCTCAAGAAGTAGCAAGAAGCATTTCTGGCGCCGTTGCCGGGGACGTCTTCGCTAAGTCAAGACATACCAAGTACCCATCACAAACTCATCTCCCTCGCATTTACATTATTTGACATTTATCTCTCGTTTTCCTCTCCCCCACTTCACCCTTGCCGTTTTATTCGCCCTCTCTTTCCCAATCTCATCTCTTTTTCATTTGCCTTTTTGTTTGCTTGTGTGTTGGATTACTTGTCGTGATGGCGTAAGAAATACCAAATTGTGTGATTTCTCCAATACCAATAATAATGATCTCCTTAGTACTCTCATTGCTTCTCTTAATGATGTTGAGTCTTGTGAAATCAATACTGCTTTGCTGAATCTTGTTATGAAAGATTAATTCTCTGGCCTTCCTAGTGAAGATGTCGCTACCCATCTAAACAACTTTGTTGATTTGTGTGAGATGCAAAAGAAGAAAGATACGGATAATGATATTGTTAAATTGAAGTTATTTCCATTTTCACTTAGAGATCGTGCTAAAGTTTGGTTTTCGTCTTTGCCTAAGAATAGTATTGATTCATGGAACAAGTGCAACGATGCTTTTATCTCCAAGTATTTTCCTCCCGCTAAGATCATCACTCTTAGGAATGATATTATGAATTTCAAACAACTTGATCATGAGCATGTTGCCCAATCTTGGGAAAGAATGAAATTGATGATTCGCAATTGCCCTACTCATGGTTTGAATTTATGGATGCTCATACAAAAATTTTATGCCAGATTGAATTTTGCTTCTGGAAATCTTTTAGATTCGGCCACGGGAGGCACCTTTATGGAAATCACCTTAGGAGAAGCTACAAAACTCCTGATAATATTATGGCTAATTATTCTCAATGGCACACCGAAAGATCTACTAGTAAAAAAGTGCATGCTATAGAAGAAATTAATGTTTTGAGTGGAAAGATGCATGCACTTATGAAATTGTTTGCTACTAAGAGTGCTCCTATTGATCCCAATGATATGCCTTTGTCTACTTTGATTGAGAATAATAATGAATCTATGGATGTGAATTTTGTTGGTAGGAATAGTTTTGGAAACAATGCTTATAGAGGAAACTTTAATCCTAGACTGTTCTCTAGTAACTCCTCTAATAATTATGGAGATTCCTACAATAATTCTTATGGTAATTTTAATAAGATGCACTCTGGTTTTGAGAATATTGTGAAAGAATTTATGATTTCTCAAAAGAATTTTAATTCCTTGCTTGAAGAAAAATTGCTCAAAGTTGATGATTTGGCTAGGAACGTTGATAGACTCTCGCTCGATGTTGATTCTTTGAAACTAAGATCTACTCCTCCTAATAATTATATCAATGAGTCTCTTAAAGCTATGATAATTTCCATTGATGAGTGCAAAGAAAGAACCGCTAGATTGCGTGCTAAGAAAGATGGTTTTATAAAAGCGTGTTCTTCTAGTTTCCATGAAAATAATGATGAAGATCTTAAAGTTATTGATGTGTCCCCTATTAGATCTTTGTTTTGCAATATGAATATTAATAATGATGGGACTGGAGATGAGTCAACTTTAGTTAAAAGGCGTCCCAATGGTTCGGAGTTTTTAGATCTTGATGCTAAATTTGGTAAAAGTGGGATTGGAGAGGTCAAGACTTTAAATAGCATTGAACCCACTATCTTGGATTTCAAGGAATTTAATTATGATAATTGTTCTTTAGAAGATTGTATTTCCTTGTTGCAATCCATTGTGAATTCTCCACATGCTTATAGTCAAAATAAAGCTTCTACCAAACATATTGTTGATGCCTTGATGCAATCAATTGATGAAAAACTTAATTTGGAAGTTTCTATACCTAGGAAACTCTATGATGAGTGGGAACCTACTATAAAGATTAAAATTAAAGATCATGAGTGTTATGCTTTGTGTGATTCGGGTGCTAGTGTTTCCATGATACTTTATGTGATATTCTAGGTTTCCATGATCTTGGTGATTGCTCTTTAAATTTGCACCTTGCGGATTCCACCATTAAAAAGCCAATGGGAAGGATCAATGATGTTCTCATTGTTGCAAATAGAAATTTGGTGCCCATAGATTTTATCGTTCTTGATACAGATTGCAACCTTTCTTGCCCTATTATTCTTGGTAGACCTTTCCTTAGAACGATTGATGCGATTATTGATATGAAGGAAGGGAATATTAGATTCCAGTTTCCATTAAGGAAAGGCATGGAGCACTTTCCAAGAAAGAAAGTTAAATTACCTTATGAATCTATCATGCGAGCTACTTATGAATTGAGTGCCAAAGATGGCACTACTTAGATCTATCCTCGCTTTTATGCCTAGCTAGGGGCGTTAAACGATAGCGCTAGTTGGAAGGCAATCCAATTTTATTTGTGTTTTTTGTTTTGTTTCTGTTTAGTAATAAATTTTGCATCTACCTTCTGTTTAGATGTGTTTTTATGTTTTAATTAGTGTTTGTGCCAAGTAGAACCTATAGGATAACCTATGGTGATAGTTAATTTGATTTTGCTGAAAAACAGAAACTTTGCGCGCACGAAAATAATTCTAGTAATTCACAGAAACGTGCTTTTGCGTTGATTCTTTTTGCTGTAGATCAATAGACAAATTTCCCAGGACTTCCTATTTTGGTACGATTTTTAAAGGTCCAGAAGTATTCGAGAGTTATAGATTGCTACAGACTGTTCTGTTTTTGACAGATTCTGCCTTTCGTGTGTTGTTTGCTTATTTTGATGCATCTATGGCTAGTATTAAGTGGTATGAACCATAGAGAACTTGAAATACAGTAGGTTTAACACCAATATAAATAAAGAATGAGTTAATTACAGTACCTTATGTGGTGGTTTTTCTTTCTTTCACTAACGGAGCTTATGAGATTTCCTGTTGAGTTTTGTGTTGTGAAGTTTTCAAGTTTTGGGTAAAGATTTGATGGACTATGGAATAAGGAGTGGCAAGGGACTAAGCTTGGGGATTCCCATGGCACCCCAAGATATTCAATAATAGCCAAAAGCCTAAGCTTGGGGATGCCCCGGAAGGCCTCCCCTCTTTCGTCTTTGTTTATCGGTAACTTTACTTAGAGCTATATTTTTATTCGCCACATGATATGTGTTTTGCTTGGAGCATCGTGTATGATATTAGTCTTTGCTTTTTAGTTTACCACAATCATCCTTGCTGTACAGACCTATTGGGAGAAGCCTACTTGATTAGAATTTATTAGAATACGCTATGTGCTTCACTTATATCTTTTGAGCTAGATAGTTTTTGCTCTAGTGCTTCACTTATATTATTTTGAGAGTCTTTTAGAACAGCATGGTATTTGCTATGGTTATGAATTTGGTCCTAGAATGATGAGCATCCAAGTTGGGTATAATAAAAACTATCATAGAAAGTGCAAAAAAAACACTAGGATCAATTTGATGCTTGATAATTGTTTTGAGATATAAAGGTGGTAATGTTAGAGTCATGCTAGTGGGTAATTATGAAGTTGAGAAATACTTGTGCTGAAGTTGTCAAGTCCCGTAGCATGCACGTATGGTAAAAGTTGTGTGACAAATTTGTTGCATGAGGTGCTCTTTTGATTGTCTTCCTTATGAGTGGCAGTCGGGGATGAGCGATGGTCTTTTCCTACCAATCTATCCCTCTAGGGGCATGCGTAGTAGTACTTTGCTTCGATGACTAAGTAGACTTTTGCAATAAGTATATGAGTTCTTTATGACTAATGTGAGTCCATGGATATACACACACTCACCCTTCCACTTTGCTAGCCTCTATTGTTCCGCACAACTTTCGCAGGTATCATGAACCCATTATTTACCTTCCTCAAAACAGCCACCATACCTACCTATTATGGCATTTCCATAGCCATTCTGAGATATATTGCCATGCAACTTTCCACCATTCCGTTATTATGACATGCTCCATCATTGTCATATTTCTCTTTGCATGATCATGTAGTTGACATCGTATTTGTGGCAAGGCCACCTTCATATATTTTCATACATGTCACTCTTGATTCATTGCATATCCCGGTACACCGCCGGAGGCATTCATATAGAGTCACATTTTGTTCTAAGTGTTGAGTTGTAATTCTCGAGTTGTAAACTAATAAAAGTGTGATGATCTTCATTATTAGAGCATTGTCCCAAGTGAGGAAAGGATGATGAAGACTATGATTCCCCCACAAGTCGGGATGAGACTTCGGACTTTAAATAAAAAAAGAGAAAAAAAGAGGCCAAAGAGCCCGCCAAATAAAAAAATGAGAGAAAAAGAGAGAGAGGACAATACTACTATCGCTTTTTCCACACTTGTGCTTCGAAATAGCACCATGATCTTCATGATAGAGAGTCTCTTGTGTTGTCACTTTCATATACTAGTGGGAATTTTTCATTATAGAACTTGGCTTGTATATTCCAATGATGGGCTTCCTCAAAATGCCCTAGGTCTTCGTGAGCAAGCGAGTTGGATGCACACCCACTTAGTTTCTTTTGTTGAGCTTTCATACATTTATAGCTCTAGTGCATCCGTTCTATGGCAATCCCTACTCACTCACATTGATATCTATTGAAGGGCATCTCCATAGCCCGTTGATACGCCTAGTTGATGTGAGACTATCTTCTCCCTTTTTGTCCTCACAACCACCACCATATGCCACCATAGTGCTATGTCCATGGCTTGCGCTCATGTATTGCGTAAGAGTTGAAAATGCTAAAGTGCGTTAAAAAGTATGAACCAATTGCTCGGCTCGTCATCGGGGTTGTACATGATGGGAGTATTTTGTGTAATGAAAATGAAGCATGGACTAACTATATGATTTTGTAGGGATAAGCTTTCTTTGGCTATGCTATTTTGATAGGACATCATTATTTGTTAGTATGCTTCAAAGTATTACTATTTTTATGTTTTATAAGCTTTTATCTTGAATCATTTGGATCTGAACAATCATGCCACAATAAATAAAATTACATTGAGAATTATGATAGGTAGCATTCCACATCAAAAATTATGTTTTTATCATTTACCTACTCGAGGACGAGCAGGAATTAAGCTTGGGGATGCTTGATACGTCTCCAACGTATTTATAATTTTTGATTGTTCCATGCTATTGTATTACCCGTTTTGGATGTTATGGGCTTTACTTTACACTTTTATATCATTTTTGGGACTAACCTACTAACCGGAGGTCCAACCCATATTGCTGTTTTTTTTTGCCTATTTCAGTGTTTCGAAGAAAAGGAATACCAAACGGAGTCCAAACGGAATGAAACCTTCGGGGGCGATCTTTTTGGAACAAACGTGATCCAGAGGACTTGGAGTGCAAGTCAAGAAGCAATCGAGGAGGCCACGAGGGTGGTGGGTGCGCCCCCTATCTCGTGGGCCCCTCGGGCATCCATCGACCTACTTCTTCCTCCTATATATACCCACGTACCCCAAGAACATCAGAGGCGACCACGAAAAACTATTTCCACCACCGTAACCTTATGTATCCGTGAGATCCCATCTTGGAGCCTTCGTCGGCGCTCCACCGGAGGGGGAATCAACCACGGAGGGCTTCTACATCAACACAATAGTCCCTCCGATGAGTTGTGAGTAGTTTACCACAGACCTTCGGTTCCATAGTTATTAGCTAGGTGCCTTCTTCTCTCTCTTTGAATCTCAATACCATGTTCTCCTTGATCTTCTTGGAGATCTATTCGATGTAACTCTTTTTGTGGTGTGTTTGTCGAGATCCGATGAATTGTGGGTTTATGATCAAGTTTATCTATGAGAAATATTTGAATCTCCTCTGAATTCTTTTATGTGTGATTAAGTTATCTTAGCAAGTCTCTTCGAATTATCAGTTTGGTTTGGCCTACTAGATTGATCTTTCTTGCAATGGGAGAAGTGCTTAGCTTTGGGCTCAATCTTGCGATGTCCTTTCCCAGTGACAGCAGGGGCAGCAAGGCACGTATTGTATTGTTGCCATCGAGGATAAAAAGATGGGGTTTATATCATATTGCATCAGTTTATGCCTCTACATCATGTCATCTTTCTTAATGCGTTACTCTGTTATTTATGAACTTAATACTCTAGATGCATGCTGGATAGCGGTTGATGTGTGGAGTAATAGTAGTAGATGCAGGCAGGAGTCAGTCTACTTCTCACGGACGTGATGCCTATATACATGATCATGCCTGGATAATCTCATAATTATTCGCTTTTCTATCAATTGCTCGACAGTAATTTGTTCACCAACCGTAATACTTATGCTATCTTGAGAGAAGCCACTAGTGAAACCTATGGCCCCTGGGTCTATCTTTTGTCATATAAGCTTCCAATATACTTTTATTTGCATCTTTACTTTTCCAATCTATATTATAAAATACCAAAAATATATTTATCTTATCATACTATCTCTATCAGATCTCACTTTCGCAAGTGACCGTGAAGGGATTGGCAACCCCTTTATTGCGTTGGTTGCGAGTTCTTTGTTTGTTTGTGTAGGTGTGTGGGACTTTTGAGGAGCCTCCTACTGGATTGATACCTTGGTTCTCAAAAACTGAGGGAAATACTTACGCTACTATTGTTGCATCACCCTTTCCTCTTCAAGGAAAACCAACGCAAGCTCAAGACGTAGCACCGGTGCGCACGGGGCCCCCTGTGCGTGGCTGTTGGGCTTGGCCCGTGTATCCCCATCTCGTCCCTCCTTACCCCTTCATCCCTTGGACCTATACACACACACA
>NC_041389.1:79486896-79501524 GCF_002162155.2 Triticum dicoccoides | reverse complement strand
CATTGGGATTAAGCTAAGAATAGACACAAATCATAGAGCTTAGCTCATGTATCTCCCCTTGTGGGATTCCTCTTGAGAGAGAAGACTCCATTGGAGTACAAGACCTCCATTGGAGAAGATCCTTAGGGATTCAAGACCCCCTTGAGGGAAGGATCTATCTAGATCATCAAGCCCTCATCTCCTTCATAGGATTTGGGATGAACTCTACCATGTATCTTGTTTCCCTTTGATTGTTCATGTACCTTGTGGATCTTGTGTGTTTGTTGGTCTAGTGGATGTGTGATTGGACTTGTTCTTGAGTGTTCCTCTTGTGTTCATCTTGTTCTTGGGGATTCCCCCTTCAATTCGTGAAAGATCTTCACTTAGGGTTCCACTCTACAACAGACATGTCAAATTTCTGGATATGTTTCTAATAGTTACATGGAAAATTTTAGATTTTAAGTTTAGATCAACTTAACAATTATTGCATGTGTTTTGTCTCATGTCACTTGTTATATGTGACAATTTTGATTGAAACTTGTCATGTGACAGTTCTAGACATGACAAATCACATGGCAAAATCATTTTTTCTTTCAAAACATGAGTTTTTTTAGGTCTTTTTGTAATGCTCCCATTACAAGCTGTAGGAATTTCCTACCTTATTCATGATAATTTTGGAAATGTTTCTAGTTTGTACCATGACAATCTTAGATTATTTTTTTGCGTTTCTCTAAGTAAAATTATTTTCTACACATTACAATTTTTGTATGGCAAACATATTGTTTGGACCATGGCAAATTTCATTGCACACACCACTAAATATTTCTTTTGAACACAACCATGCTAAATTATTTTTGGACCATGAAAAATTTGTTTTACACCATGGCAAATTTAGTCAACATACCATGTTAAACAAATTTGAATAGCATGGCAATTTACTTTGAACATACCATGGCAAACTTGTTGAACATAATACCATGGCAATTTATCTTGCAGTTATCTTATGAAACGAGTTTTTTTGGTAATCTTGATATGTTATGGCACACAAACAATTTCAAAAATTGTAATGCTCTTTTGAGAAACAATGCCCCCTTTAATTTGCAATGTTACCATTTTTTTCTCAATCTTGCCATGATTTATCAGTAAAAACTTTTTTTGTTTATAATGTCCTAATTTTTATAGTATTTTACATGACCTAGATAAATATTTCTTCCATTTAAAGTTGCCATCGGATAATTTCTGTTGATTATAAATTAGAGCGTGGCGTATTTTTTCTTACTGTAGATACCTTGGCATCTTTATTGAATATACTCTGGTAAAATTTTAATTTAGAACATGACAATTGTAAAAAAAATCTATGCCTTTTACGTATGAAAAATGTTTTTAGGTTTTGGCTGATGACAATTTGTTTGTGCCTACCACGTTTACCTTGCCATGGGCCAGCTTCGCTCCATCGGACCTCTTAGAACGAACGAATCATTTGTTCCAGTCCCTCGCATATCTGGCACCAAATCTATATTGGCGTCCTATTATGATAATAAATACTTTACAACTATAAAATAATCAAACACAATAAATAATATGTGTTTTAAGTTTAATAATCATGTTATTATTGAAATATTCATGTTTTAGACAACCTTGCTAAAATATATTGCAAAACATCTTAGCAACAATATGCGACATATCATCTACTCCCTCCGTTTATAAGTCTTCTTAGAAATTTAAATATGAAGTATATATGGATGTGTATAGACATACTTTAAAGTATAGATTCACTTATTTTGCTTCGTATGTAGTCTATATTGAAATCTCTAAAAAGACTTACATTTAAGAGCGGAGGAAGTAGTACCTAGTATACTTAAGTAGTTGATCCGCATTACTTTCATTTACGTGGCATACACATGTTACCTCATCAAAGGCCTACCTCAACATGCATGAGAATGCTTTGCCCCAAAAAAACATGCATGTGAATTGCATTTATTAATTAGTTGATCCGGATCACTTCTATTTATTTTAACATGCACACATTTTATCACCACACATGCCACCTTCTTTAAAGGGCCACCTCAACATGTATGTTAATTATTATTATTATTATTATTATTATTATTATTATTATTATTATTATTATTATTATTATTATTATTATTATTATTATTATTATTATACCATGCTACTTATTTTTTCTTTCTTTCTAGAAACACCGATTAGAACGCAGACACAAACACGCACGCACATTGCGCCTATTAAAGATCGGATTGAAATTGCCGAGCTTGAAGATTGATGAAAATGTTGCCTTCAACTAAAAGAATAATATGTATAATGAGACATGAAAGCGTCACACGTGGATTTGATTTCAGGTAGGTTGGGGTACCACTATCCTACTAGCCATCCAATAACTGTTGGGTTCTTATGGTACTTATTCAATAAATATTTTCAACTATACAATATATATAACACGTATTTTTAGGTTTAGTGTATATGTTATATGTCAAAATATCCATTTTTCATACAACCAAAACTCGCAATCAATTGCCACAGCAACGTGCGAGAGGTATCATTAGTTTGACAAATGTTGAGATACGTACGTACATATGGAGGAGCAAATTACAGTCTCTGTTCGTCGAGCTACTGTACTTAGTACATGATGCCATTGTAGGCTGAAAGAGGCAGGGTGAGCCAATCCTCCGCGTCTCCACCGTCGCTGATCAGGCCATCGCCATTGCCGATGCTGTCGAGCGCATCGAACACGTCTTGTGCTATCACGTCGTCTCCTCGCTCGTCAGCCACCAAGCCTTTCAGTGTCCTCGCAGGCTCAGGCTGGTCTTCTTGTTCATCTTGGACGTGTTCCCTGGCCTCTGCCAACTCGTCTGCGTCCGAATCAAACCAGCTCAACAAGTCGCTCATGTCAACCTCTGGGGGCTGCGACTCCGACCCGCTGGCCAGCTCGTCGTCGCCAGCTTGTTCTTGGATCGTGCTCTCGTGGCCTCCTTGTTGAATGGTGCTCTGGTCCTCTGCCATTTCAAGATCGCTCTCTAGTGACCTCGCGAAGTCGTCCATGTCCTTGGTCAGCGCGGGATCTGATTTATGGGGGCTTATTGCCGCATGGCGCTGAGGCGGCGGCGCCGAAGGATACCAGGACGGTCGCTTCGGAGAGTTCCACCCACCGATGGCTTGTCGAACTGCCGCCGACATTGCTGCGGACGCCGCGGGCGCGGGGACAGCAGCAGAAGCGCGGACCCGCTTGGGGCGAGGCGGCTCGGCGATGGATTGCGCCGGCCTCTTTGGCGCCTGCTGCGTGGGCATGGTGGTCATCATGGTCGCAGGCACCGCGACGCGGCGTTTATCAAGGGCACACAGCGGCGCTGGCTTCTGGATCACCTGCGGCTGCCTTGCTTCTTGCGGACGCGGGAGCGCTGACTTGTGGATCACCTGCGGTTGCCGTGGTCCAAGGAGAAGATGATCCCCTGCTTCAGATTGCTGGTACGTGACGGACCCCGGCTTCGAACCAGGCGAGACGTAGACCCTGCAGAGGACGCGCTCCTCCCCCTTGTCGTCGACGGCGAACTGGTCCAGGCCGCAGATGTGGTACTCCTCCATCAACCAATCCGACTCTTTGCTCGTGTCCTTGTACGCGTAGCGAAGGGTGTCGAGGAAGCCGATCGTCTCGCCGGCGTCGTTCTGAACCGTCTTCTTGCCGTTCGAAGCCCATCCGCCGGCGCCGGCGCCGGCCGCGCGCGAGATCCTGTAGCCACGCCCGGCTTTCTGCCGCTTGCACGTGGTGAAGAAGAAGCGGTTATGGGTTGTGGGAACCCGAGGGAACGCGGCGGCAAGGTCCTTGGGCTCCGATGCGTAAACCCTTGCCTCGTGGATGACGCCGGCTGTGTCCGGCAGCTGCTGGCGGAGGACCCAGCGCCGGAGGTAGAAGCCGATGGCCTCCTCGGGCGTCGGGTTGAACTTGATGCCGCAGCGGAGCGCAGCGTGGGCGACGGCTGTCCCCATCGTTTCGTAGCAGATCGTAAGAGCGTAAACAGGCAGGTTGCTGGCCCGACCTGCTACATATCTATGCTGCGATCGGCTGGCGATGGCCGAGTAGAGTAGGATTCAGCTAGCTTGCTCCGATTCGGATTTAGACTCCTTTTTTTTTTCGATAAACGGATTTAGACTCCTTGATGTCCAAATGACAATTTATGAATTTTCAGACTTGTCACATGGCAACATTTTTGTAATGTCCACATGGCAAAAACAAAAAAAATAATGATTAGATGATAAATTTGAATTATTTGGTTTATAAGACATGTTAAATTTCTGGATATGTTTCTAATAGTCACATGGAAAAATTTTCTTTTAAGTTTAGATCAACTTAACAATTATTGAATGTTTTTTTGTCTCATGTCACTTGTTATATGTGACAATTCTGATTGAAAGTTGTCACGTGACAATTCTAGACATGACAAATCGCATGGCAAAATCATTTTTTTGTCTTTCTAATGATTTTTTTAGGTCTTTTTGTAATGCTCCCGTTACAAGCTTTAGGAACTTTCTACCGTATTCATGATAATTTTGGAAATGTTTCTAATTTGTCACATGACAATTTTAGATTATTATTTTTGCATTTTTCTAAGTAAATGTTTTCCCTACACATTACAATTTTTGTATGGCACCATGGCAAACTTCATGATACACACCATGGCAAATTTCATTGCACATACCACTAAATATTTATTTTGAACATAACCATGGTAAATTTTTTTTGGACCATGCGAAATTTGTTTTACACCATGGCAAATTTGTTCAACAAACCATGTTAAAGAAATTTGAATAGCATGGCAATTTACTTTGAACATACCATGGCAAACTTGTTGTGCATAATACCACGGCAATTTATCTTGCAATTATCTTATGAAACGAGTTTTCTTTGATAAATCTTGATATGTTATGGCAACAAACAATTTTCAAAATTTGGAGGTGACGGGCTCGTCGAGTCTGGCAGGAGTGTGAGCGGGGTCGCCGGGGTGTTGGAGCGACGAATGCAAAAGAGAAAAGGGGAAGCAGAGAAAATAAAAGGATGAAGGCGCAGGGTCCAGAAGGGGTTATGAGTGGGCCGGTGGTGTCGGAGTTCTACTATCAGGACTCCTGCAAATCCCCAAATTGTTTCACGTTTGCTCAAAAAAATGCATCCCGACTGCTCGACGTAGCGATACAGAATCGTGTTTCACGTTTGCTCAAAAAAGTGCATCCCGACTGCTCGACGTAGCGATACAGAATCGTGTTTCACGTTTGCTCAAAAAAGTGTATCCCAGCTGCACGACGTAGCGATACAGAATCGTGTTTGACGGGTAAACATGTCCGAACCACGCAGTTCAAATCATTAGCGTCGGTTTGGGTCCGCTTTGAACATACCCAGAATACCACAATAGACCGCCCGTAATTGTTACCGCAAGACAGACAAGAGACTTTTTATTCCGGCAGTAAATTTCATTCGCTCCGCCTCGCTGCGGAGGGCGGAGGGTCATCATTTCGCGATGCGCACCGCGGCCGCCGAGGTCAGCAGCAGCGCGGTGCTCGACGACGACCCGCACTCGCTGACGGCGAGCGAAGCGCCGGGCCTGTCCTGCGGCGTCACACGCCCCGCGTCAACGGAGCTCCTTGGCGAGGGGGCGCGCACTTGGCCGGCGAGGTCCCGCGGGTCGAGGGACGCCCTGCGCCGGCCGCCGCCCCCAGCGGCCGCTCGTACGACCGCGACGGCGAGGCCGCCTCGGGGCGATGCCGCGGCGCGCTCTGCGACCGGGCATGCTTGGCGCGCGACGACTCCGTGTTGGCCATGTAGCTCGCGGCGTGGGCGTGGCACGCCTTGCCGCCGCGGTGGCGCCCGCTCGCCTCGGACGCCGCCGCGGAGAAGGAGGCGGACGAGTAGTGCTCCTCGTCGAACCGGCCGCTGAACGTCCGCACGCTCAAGTCCGACGTCAGCCCCGACGGCCCCGGCGACGCCTTCTGGTTGTAGTACAGCTCCGCCTTCGCCGGCGTCGAGCAGCAGCTGTTGCGCCGTGCGCCGCCGCCGCTGTCCACCTCCCCGATGCCCTTCCCGGTCTCCTCCTGCATTGCCACGGATAGTGGCTTCCGGGGGGAGCAGTGATGCTGCGGCGAACGGCGGCCCGTCCGCGCCGGCGGCGTGCCGTCGTCGAGGAGCCGGAGCCGCAGTCGCTCGGCACGCGCGCGCCTCTGGGCGGCGACGAGCGCCTGGATGCGGCGGAGCGTCATGTCCGCCTGCCGCCTCACCAGCTGGCCCCTCACGATGGCCTGCAGCTTCACCATCCCTCGCAGCGCGCACAGTGCCGTCCTCGCCTGTGCATGGGTTTCACCACTCCCCATCAACCACGATACATCACAAGCACGTAGCCTCCATTTTCATAGGGACGTACGTACGGAGTATCACGTACCAGGTACGATCGGAAGGCCGACTGAATCTTGACGGCCGCGGCTTCCTCGGCGTCACGGGCGCTGCCCTCCGGCGGCGCCGTGGCCGCGGTGATCGCGACCACGCGCGGCGCAGCACCGACGGCATGCTGGTCCTGCACCGTCACCACATGCACCTCCGAGAAGCAGTGCGACGACGCGGACGCGAGCTGGCCCTTGCCGTGGCAGCCGGACGTGGCGCTGCTCGTGTCCCTGGCGCTCACCGACGCCGCGGGACGCCGGAAGCTCCAGCGTCTCTTCTCCTTGGCGGCCGGCTCGTCTGCCCCCCTGTCCTTGGCCTTCTTGCCGGTCAGGAAGCTTCTGAGCCACCTGCCAGCCTTGCCCATGTGCAGAACAAACGCTACTACAATTCTGCGGCCGCGGCCGCCGCTACTGCTTGCTCCACTCCATTACGCGTCGATCTTTGCAGCAGCATGCAGAGGCAAGTAGCAGAGCGAGGAAGAAGCAGAACGAGGAAGAAGCAGGATGAGGAAAATGATCTAAACGCAATGGAGTTCCCACTCTCTCACACTCTGCTTTTGCCATGTGAAGTGTTAAATAGTATCAGTAATTTCTGTACCCAACACAAACGACTCTCAGCTTTTACTGCAGAACTTCAAACGTAGAAAAAGGGGCCCGTCCTCGCTAATTATGGTCCGGATAAGCTTAATTGCGGTTTACGATTAAAGGGAGCCTGCATGTGGTGAGTAGAGTACTGAATGAAGCCCCAAATTGTCAATGTGGGCAGCACAGATACATTGATGGTCCACGGTGATTACACGGCTTGCCAGCACTGCACTCCTCATCGTCTTGCAGAAAGGCACTCCTCACATGGCACAACTCAGCAAAAGACGGTAACTGCTCATGATCCAAGGGAAGCTAGCTAGTGTAGCTAGGAGTAGCTCCTAGTAGTACTCTGAATGATGCACAAGATTGTGCTGATGATGAGTACTTGTAGTACTAATTATGCTACTAATGTGCCCATTTGGCCTTTGCGTTGTCGATCTGTGTAGTAGTAGATGCAGCTTAATTTGGAGCTGCTGCTGGTGGGAACGAGATCCTCTAACATCACGAAAGGATGTTAGGGAAACTACAGTACCCTGACATCCCTTCTTCAAATCCATATGATTAAGCCTAAAATGACTTGAATTAATTTGCAAATTACAAATCTACTGTATACATTTTTAAAAATTACATACAAACAAAATTATGATGCAATAAAATTAATTTCGGATTTTATTTTCTATGAACAGTAATTGCGCACATTATCTTTGCTACAGTGTCCGTGACATCCCTTCTTCGTTTTGCATTGGGATTGCACTGTAGCTTCATGACATCCCTTCATGATGTTAGAGGATCCGTTCCCCTGCTGGTGTTGCAGGGTTTAGGGCTCCTTTGATTCAAAGAAATTTTATAGGATTACTGGAGGATTGAAATCCTTAGGATTTTTTCCTATGTTGGTCTTTTGATTCATAGGATTGAATCTCATAGGAATTTTTCTTATGGAATCTTTTGTACTACATCTCATAGGAAATCTAACATCCACTCCAACCTCTTTTTACAATTCCTTTGTTTTTTCTGTGCCATCAAACACTCATTGCTAATCTTATGGGATTCAAGTGGGCATGCCAATCCAATCCTATAATTTTCCTATTCCTACGTTTTCAAAATACTACGAATCAAAGAGGCCCTTATGAGGGTGGTGGACACCGTACGTGGGATTAATGTGCTAGCCTGGACCTTGGAACCCTGTGGCAGGGACCGACGGAGTACGTGTACACCATATGATATGCTGTCGCTCATTGAAGCCCGGCAATAAATCTAGGGCAGTGATTCTGATTCGGTTTGAATGGACAATCCAGGAACTTGGTCTTCTCCCCATTCACTAGCTTGTTCATTTCGTTTCATCACATTCTTTTCATCTTTATGCTTGTCTAGGCTGGAAGAGAGAAAACGGTGGCGGGCGACCGTACACCGGAGAGGTGGGCGGAGGAACGAGACACACAAGCGGGCCAACCGGGATCTGCCCCCTTCGCATTGACGGGCATTTGTTCAACCCAGGGGCCTGCGGTCCGAACAAGAAAATTCATCAATCTCGGCAAGCCACTCATTCCCAACAATCAGAAAAAGGGAAATTTAAGGCCCCAATAAATACTTATTGAGCGTTGTCCGGATTCTAATTTAAATAAAATTTGCAATTTAAACATAAGAAATGGTCCAAATAATTTGAAGTAAACATAACAAACCGTCCAAATGATTTGAAGTAAACACAACATGAAGACATTTATTGTCCATGAAGCACCCACAAATGCTCAACAAGCTCATCATGAACTCGTTCATGTCCCGCGAGATTTATTGTCCATGGAGCGCCTCAGTGGGCTGGCCAAATTGTGCAGGTCCGGAAAGTTTCAACGGACCGATACAGACAGGTTTCAGAATCTTTCGTGTGGTTTTTTCCTTTTCTTTTTTTTTGTGTGTTTCTCCATTGGTTTTCTATTTATGTTTTCCCTTTTTGTTCCATTTATTCTTTTTGTTTTTAAAAAACATATCATTCTTTTTAATAAACGTTGAACATTTTAAGTATACACGCTCAAACTTTTTCAACTACACGTTGAACTTTATCCTAATACATGTTAAACATTAGTAAAATGCACATTTAACGATTTTGGAATACACCGCGAACAACACAAGTTTGAACATTTTTCAAAAATTTCATAATTTTTTTATAAAACATGAAAACATATTGTTATGTGTTAGAACATTTTTATATGCTATGATTTCTTTTCTAAAACTGCATGAACAATTTTTTACATTTCATGATTTTTTTTCTTAAAACGTCATAGAACCAATTTTGAAAGTGTGGACATTTCTTAAACTTATGAATACTTTCCTACAAATTACGGAAAAGATATTAATATTTTAAAAATGTAATGGACATATTTCAAAACTTGTGAACGTCTTTAAAATGGCACGAACATTTTTGAACTATATGTATCGTTGTTAAAAATGCGCAGATAAAATTTTAAATTTCATGAGCATTTTTATTATGTGGTGAGCATGATAAAAAATTAAGTAAAGTAATCATTTGACAATATTTAAACATATAAACGAAAGTAAAAAATTATGAAAAAAAACTAACAAATGAAGGAAACTAATGAACGTAAACCTACTAGGCCAGTCCGCTAAACGATCTGCTTGATGCAGACGACAGTTGATCTCGCTAGAAGCAAGGCATAGACGTCCATCACAATACATGGTTTTGCCTTAGAGGACTAAAATTCTTTGAACAATTCTTTTTGAGGAATTGACAGCATAGCATGAGAAAACAATAAAGATATGGAGCGACTAGTGGTCAGTCGACTGATTTTTTGGCTCAATCGAATATGTGACCCCATACTCATTATAGTTGAGCGGCAAGGAGGGTGAAATGCACCATTTTTCATCTCTCCAATGATTGACGTGTTTGCCGAATCGCAACCCGAGCCTACTCATGTGTCGTCCTGACCTGACCTAAAACGTGCGAAATCTATCACAAGCATTGGCTCTGGTGGATTGGATGTTCTTTTCCGGCCCCAACCCGACATCTCTTACCTATACGTCCAGTGTCAGCTTTGCCACATGCAACCTAACCACAAGCATCACAACCTGTAATGCATAGTGATGGGCAGTGGAAGGAACCCAATAACACATGGCCACTCCCGGCGATTTAGTACAAATATTTCAACAGAAAACTGTTTTACAGATGGTAACATACACAGTTCCAAGCCTGAAGAATAATCAGGATGGTGATTGCATGAGTTGCATGGTTTTAGTTAGTGTGAGTTGTTAACCTAATAACTGAAATAAGAAAAAACATCGGTTGCCTGAAACTCTAATACTCGTGGTGGTGTCACCCTAATGAATACACAAACAAAAATAAAAGTAAAGAAACAAAATTACCATTAAAATGAATGAATCAGTGGAAATACCAATGAATTAGTAGTTTCCTATTAATGAATGAATTAGCAGCATAGGTATTACCCTAAAAAGAAATAAAAAATAAAAATAAATAAATAAATGACATAATTTACACGAAAATTTTATTTATTTTTTAATATGCAAGAGTAGGCATATACTCCAGTGAAAGTTTCACAAAAGATAAGTTTTCCAAAAAGGAATGAATTAGTGACATTGGTATTAGCCTTAAAGAAGAAAGAAAACAAAATAAAAGCTAAAGTAAAATCAAAATAATGAAATTTTACAAGGAAGAATGAACTCACCGGTATTACCCATGGAAGAAGAAAGAAAATGATAAAAAAAACTAAAGAAAGAAGTATTATAAGGAAGAATGAATTAGTGGTATTGGTATTACCCTTAAAGAAGAAAGAAGATGAAAAAACTAAATAAATTCAAAATACTGAAGTTTTAGATGGAAGAATGAATTAGTGGCATTGATATTGCCCTTTAAAACATTTAAAACTAAAAAAAATCAAAATAATGAAGTTTTCGAAGTAAGAACGGATTAGTACCATTAGTATTATCCTTTAATAAGAAGAAAAATAAAAAATGAAACAAATAATTGCAAAATTTGCACAAAGTTTGTGTTTTTCCATAATATGCAAGAATACGCATATAATAGTGATTACTTTTTGTAAAAATTAAGTTTCCTAAGAAGAATGAGTTAGTGGCATGTATTTTACCTTTAAAGAAGAAATAAAATATAATCAAAACTAATATTAAATCAAAGTAATGAAGTTTTCTATGCAAGAATGAATTAGCTAGTGCAATGGTACTAACCTTTAAGAAGAAATAACATAAAAACCATGAAACAAATAATGACAAAGTTTGCACTTTACCATAATACGCAACTATAAGCATATAACAATGGAAGTTTTGCAAACAAGAGGTTTCCTAAGAAGGAATAAGTTAGTGGCCTTGGTATTTTAACCTAAAAAAGAAAAGAAATAAAACTAAAAAAATTAATGTAATGAAGTTTTCTAAGGAAGGATGAACTAGTGGCATTGGTATTAACGTTTAATAAGTAATCAAAGTAAAATAGTTGCACAAGACTTTGCACTGGAATTGCACTTTTTAGATATGCCATTTTTAATAAACATATAATAGTTCATTTTCACACTGTAGTGTAATTTACGCACATACTGTACAGTAGTTGTGTGTATACATTTTCACTCATCCAATATGCAAAACATATTCATGAACAAAAAACCGACTAAAAAGAAAAAGAAAAGCAAAAGCAAAAAAAAACACATAAAAAGGCATTGTGTTACCGGCTTCAAGCCTAATAGGAAAATTAACCTACCCCAAATAAGGGCAAACCAAAAATCCGGCCTAAGAAAAAATTTACTTACGCCACGAGGCAAGTAAAAGACTCGGCCTAAAAGAGAGTTTGAAAGCCCACTGCGGAAAGTGTTTTGACCGGCTAGTTAGATTGCCCCATTTAGCAGTTCCCGAATCAGCTTTCTCCCTGAGAAAGCCGATCCTTTTTCTTCATTTTCTTGAACAATGCGAATCCACCTCACTCCTCGTCATAACTCAAATACAAATTCGAGTTCCAAATTGATATTTTCTCACATATCGGCTTGATCCCCAAAACGAAATCGCAATATATACGATGTTGAAATATATTGCGTGCCTCGCTCCAATAGTTCGGACTTTTGAAACAGTTGACTGGAGCATGAATTCAATATGGTATCCGAGTCAAGAGGTCTTGACTTCAAGACCCTGCTGACGCAGTAATAAAAGAAAAAAATCAGCGGCCTATAGCCATTCCACATCTAAGTACTAAAACGGTCTAGACATGAATGGGCGTGTTAAAATATATTGGCCGCCTCTCCCCAACAGTTCAGACTTTTGAAACAACTGGCTGAAGCATGAATTTAATATACGATATATGAAAAAAAAATAAGATACGGAAAATAGGGCAAGTAAAAAATCAGCCTAAACACACACAAGAAAAAAAACCGCACAAATCTTGATAAAAGAATCCACGGTCGAAAGATTGACTTATCCAAATTTATAATCCAGGCGACTTACATATAGCTAAAGTGATAAAGATACATGCCTTACAACACGAGGTTTATTTTCTAAAACTCGACACACGCTTCGTTTTATTGCTCAATAAAATTTAGTGGAATACAATCAATAGAGATTGTAAGAGGAAAAGATGGCGTCCTAGAGATAAGAAAACCTTGTGTTGTAAGATCACGCAGCACGCATGCGACTATGCTACAATCTTGTGTGTCGTTGTACTCAAATTTTCCTATGCTCCAATGATAGTGTGGTCACATGTGTTGATTCATCTGATTATCTTGGGATCGGTGTTATGTGGGGGCTATTTCATCACCTTGTATCGTTCAGCCGTGTACTTTATTTGTTTGTTGTTTATATATAAAGCGGAGCAAAAACCTGTTTCGAGAGAGATAAGAAATCACATGTTAAGCAAGGCAAATTGAGAGAGCTTCAATCTGGCTCCCGTTGTTTATTGTCTTTCCACGTCAGGCCCGCGACTCTGTGTGCCCCTGATAGAACCTACTACATCAATAATCGTCTAAACAAATACGTACTAGATCAATCATGATACACACACAAACTTTGTTTACTCACGAGGACAAGATAACATGATCACACAAAACAAAAGATCTGAGACAAGACAACAGAGGGAAGAAATTACAAAGGAAAATACTACTCCATGGCCGGTCAGCTTCATCGGTGCCCACCCTTCGGCACCGGGGAAGACGCGAATGGATGCACCCTGCCTGCGGTCCATGAGTTGCAAGCTGCCTTCTTCTTCTCTTCACCCATAGAACCCTCCTTCTTCTTCTCTTCTTCTCCAGCCATGGGCTTGCTCATCGTCATCGTAGCCGCGGCCTTCTCGCCGTCGCTGATCCTCCTCCTCAACCTCTCTTGCTTCACGTGTACCTGTGCATAGCTGAACCCTATGGAAGACATGTTGACTACGTGTAGAGGTTGGCTAGAAGGATGAAGGCTTGAGTTAGTGTGATTGGTACGTTTGGGTATACATACGTGTGTGTATTTATAGGCGCCAGATGGAATTATTGGGGTGGAAACCTCAAAGCTGTGTGCTGACTTGTTAATTTCTGTGGGCTTATCTCCTTTGGCGGCTTAGGTGGATCATAATAAGCCAACCAGGGTGGACTTGCCAATACTCCTAAAAGCATCATCTAATTAATTTGCTTGCCTGGCAGTGCAATCCACTGCATGCCTCACTCTGCATTGCTGTCCTTAAACTGAGTTGATATTGGTTCGACAAATTTATAATCTTCTGATTTGATAGGTGGTACTCGCACTCTGAAGGAGTGAAAGTAGTCCGGAGAAATCTGGACCACTACTGTAACGAACTGTTGTATGTATATAAAACTTCAGATTTGGTAGGTTTTTGCACTTTGAAAGCCCACCGCCGGAGAGATCTCGACCACAGCAGTGCACTACAACAGTCGGTCGTGCTGCAGAAATTGCATTACTACTACTAGTATTTTATATCATCAGTCAACAGGAAGATATTATATCTAGTCACCGCTGACCAAAGTAGGGCACATAAAAAATGCAGCACTATATACTTTAAATTAAGACTTTCCTTTCGAGGCAAGATAAATTACTTTAATGAGGAAAAACACTCTTAGCGGCTAAGCCAACCAGACATTGATCGCTGTCATAAGCAATTGAGTGATCTGTTATCCCAGTAGTCACTGCTCTAGTCCTCTCCATGTTCTCTCACTCGTCGAACGCTTATTCATGGGCTATTTAACATGCCTCGGCTGTGTTTGAACTGTCTGCTGACCCTGACCATGTTCTAGTGAACCAACATCTACAGGCCTTTATCTGATCAAGCCATCAACCAATTCAATTAACTTCAAGACTTGATCAATGAAAATCAGAACCCATCTCCCGCGAGCGACCCAGGAGGGAAACCCTAGCCGCCGTCTCTGTCCTCCCTCCTCCTCTCTTCTCCTCGCCGCCACCGGAGCATGCTGACGGGCGAAGCCCGCCGGCGTCATCGGCGGCGGGGCCCTTCCTCCCTTCGCTCAGTGGCGGCTGGCGCGGGCCGGCGGCGGCGGGGTCGTGGGTGCGTGGCGGCGGCGTGGTGGGCTTCGTTGGCGCGGGCGCGTCCTTGGCAGGAGCGGCAGCGGCCTAGTCTGGCTCGGCCAGATCTGCTGCCTGGTGGCCACGGACGGT
>NC_041389.1:79484166-79486795 GCF_002162155.2 Triticum dicoccoides | reverse complement strand
GGCGCGGGCGCGTCTGCTTCTGCTCGCGCGGCTGCCGGTGGCCGGTGTGTGAGGCCCGGCGGGGCAACTCCTGTCGCCGTCTACGGTGCCGATCTTGACCATCCGGGCGTCCTCATCGTCGGGCGGGTGTCCGGCTTGCTCTTCGCGATCTATCTGGAAGCCGTGGTGGGGCGTTGCAGGGGGCAACATGAGGAAGCTGGATGGAGGGATGGGTGGTCTGCCCACCCGTCATCGGCACGGGGGTGTGCCGGTCGAGGTCTCGCACCGCTCCACCCCTTCCTCTTTCCCCTGGCCTGGTTGCCTCCGGCCCCATCTGTCGAGGCTTGTTGGCGCTGGCGGCTCTGACGCTGTTAGGGGTCTGCTGGTGGTGGAGATTCGCTCATCTGGCGGCCATTGGGGGTGTCGGGTGGCAGGGCGGCGGCTCTGCGGTGGGAGCTGCGATGTTCATGGGCGGAGCTTGCAGCTCGGGTGCGGACTGGCGGCCCTAGTCGCGTGGGCGGCGGGGTGGCTCTGGCATGGCGATCCGTGGCAGTGGTGCGGCAGGCCTCTCGGTCGGGCACACCCTGATCGGAGGTGGAGTGGTATGCCGGGGTGAAATCCCTGTCTGACCGTGGTCAGACCGACGTTGGTGGCGTCCGCGGGCGTCATCCCCTTCTTGTAGGCTCCGTCGCGGCTCTCCTGATCCTCCGTGTTGCTCCCGATGAAAATCTTGATCCTTTGGATCGGGTGGTGGCGGCGCAATGGTGTCGTGTCCTTCCTGAAGGCACTACCTTGGGGCGCACGGTTCGTCGGCGGTCAGCTACGTTCTTCACGGTGGCTTGTTCTCTGTGGAGGGCTCCGTCATCTTCGTAGTGATGCTTGTTGTGCATTTGTTGTTTGCTTCGAGTTGGCTTGGCTGATCTTCGGCACCTCTGTATCTTGCTTTGGGTGCGTGTGTTTGGGGTGTCGTGTTGTATGGTTCGGATGTATGAGGTTCGGTGCTTTATATATAAAGCGGAGCGAAAGCCTTTTTCGGTAGTAAATCAGAACCCATAGAGACAGGACAGATGGATCTATCAAGGGAAGAGCACTGGGTACTCCTCCATGAGAATGTAGAACTGGCTCAAAAAGGCAGGGGATGCACATATTTTGTTCAAAGGGTTATGGAAAAGTGCTTGCAGGCTGAGACATAGAAATTTCTTCTCACTGCTACTACATGGCAGAGTCTAACACCAGAAATCTTTTGAGGAGAAAGTCAATGCATCTAGATTGTTATGAATGTGTCTTTTGCAATGAGAAAGCAGAGGAGACTGCATGCCACCAATATTTGATTGTGCTCTCCCAGGACTGTTGGGGAAGTATCATTCAACACATACATAAAGCCATTTCTCTCGTTGATGAAGCCTTGCCCAAAAATGCTCCATGAATATTGTCATTTTGGGTTGTTGGACCATATGGAATGCAAGAAATGGGAAAGTCTTCCGAAGAGAAGCTCAAAGTGTGCATACATGGAAGTTCATACTCTTTTTTTTTACTTCGATTGTACTAGTGTTAAAAAAGCCTAGTATATGTATTCCTTACAAGTTTAGATTGGCAATCATCTTTGATGATATTGTTATGTCTTTAGAATCTTTCATAATTTTCACATGATCCCCAAAACTGGTATTGGATAGATAGACAGAATGCTATTGCTTAGTTGTAGCGCTTGTAACTTTTACTGATTACAATGAAATATTGTAGAACGATTGTTCTACGGTTTGAGGTTAAATATATTTAAGATCTAGATACATTTGCACAATAATTTTTCTAAACCACACAATACTAACTCGACAAAATGAAGGCAGTAATTTCCTTGTAATCACATAATATATTAGCATACGAACTTAGTATTGATAACCTTATATACTACCAACATTGTAATAAAATATTTATATACCTTTTGTATGTAAATATTTGTATCATGCACATGGTCGACACATGTATTAAAAACGGAAACGGAAGGAAAAACAAAATGATATGTATGAACACTAAATATAATCATGCAGAATAATTTTTTTTTCACAATGCCAATATAATATCACAAAATTCCGAGTTTCAGTATTCTACATGAGTGTTTGTGAAACAATGTGATTTGTGGTTTAAGTTCAAATTTTGTGAAACAACTGATATGCCAAATATGACATTCTGAAATAGTGACATGTGAAATATGATTTTGGTTCAGATTTTCTGAAACAAAGTGATATGGGAAATATCAAATAGTGAAATCATTCTTGAGAAAGTTAAAATCACTGGTTTGAAATACTTTTTTCAAATGATATTATAACTCAACTTTTTTTAAATAATAGAAAATTGTTTCTGAAATAATTGAAATCATTTCTGGAAATAGTTGTTATCACTTGTGAAATTTATTTCAATCAATTTGTGAAACAATGAAATTTAAACTGGTATTATATAACAAAAATTTGTCTTGTTTGGAATGTCTTGTCATCAGGATTTCAAATATATAAAAAATCATAAAGGAATTTTGATTTTAAACATATGAACCATCTAAATTATCAAAAGTAAATAAGATGAGTAGTTCTTTTTAGAGAGAGAGGAGAGATAATGGCAAAGCCATGCATTTGACATTGATTTGTGTGTGTGTGTGTGT
>NC_041389.1:79473932-79483998 GCF_002162155.2 Triticum dicoccoides | reverse complement strand
GTGCGTGCGTGTGTCTGTGTGTGAGTGAGGGAGAGAGAGAGAGAGAGATGTGATACTTTTAATTTTAGGAATGACTTTGCAAATTTGTAGGGGCACGTGAGTGTGGGGGCACTCACCTACCAAGCCCTGCCGCCCGCTCGATTTGCCTCGCTATTAGTGAAGTAGTAGTTGAATCCTGCGTGAAGGCATGATAAAAAGGAAAATCTCTCAAAAAGCTTTAAGTTTCAATGATGTAACTTGCAGTTTATGCATTTAAAAATGCCAAGTTTCAACAAGTTTAAGAGATCTAATTTTAAGCAACTTTTTAAGTCGATGGTAGACACAAAATAATTGATTTCTATCGGTCACTCGTACTAAGTTTCAACTTTAGAGCTTAACATATTCTTTAAAAAGTCCTCAAAATATATTCAAAATGGATCTTATTTAAAATTGAAAACATAACTTAATTTAAAATTTTCGTTTAAAAGATACAGGACTTTGAAAATCGAAAGCCAAAATAAAAAAGCGGCACCCGCGACCGAGTGCCCCCGCATTTGCGTGCCGCAAATCCTCGTCCTAATGCCTTTGTCAATCTACCCCAATGCAGGCATTGACTCAACAAAAGGACAGTCGTCCGAGCGATCAGCCAAGAGGGCATGTGGTGACATGGTGGGTAATGAGAGCATCTCTAATAGATCCCGTATACACTTGTCCCGTAAAAATCGTCTATGGTATCTCGTAAACCAAATTTGCGGGACGGCGGACGCCGGAAATGAACAGATCCCATAAAAACCATTTCAAATGTGAAACCCGTTGGTCAATATTTAAATTTACAACAAGGTCCTGCAAAATAGCATAAACCCCCCAAAAAGGGTAAACTAAGTTGCAATTGGCTCCTCATGGTCATGGTCACGCAAGGGCTTGCATCCCGGGGTTGGGCGGACGCGGTCCAGCTCGCGCGACCGTGTGGAGGCCGTCCTGCTCGCGGCGGCGGCATCAGCTAGTTAGCTCACTCGCTACACAACGGCATCTAGCTAGCTAGCTCGTGATAGCGACAGCAACAACAGTAGCTAGCTAGCTCGCAGGCAAAGGCGGCGGCGTGCGGCAGCTCGCGTGCGGCGGCATGGTGAGATTTGGCCGGAATCGAGTTCGGGAAATCATGGCGCAGACTGCAAGGAAAGCGGTTGGGGGCTGAATTTCCCTCCCGCCCAAGAAAAGGGATCCTCCAAAATCGGGCAAAATCCTATATATACAGGAATTGGGCTCGCAGATGCAGATCCCACAAGAAAAAAATTACGGGATGACCGTATTTGGAGTATCTGGTCGGGCCGGATTTACGGGATGAATCTCACAAACGGCAGTTTATTACAACGGATAACCCGGTTTGCGGGATCTGCTAGAGATTCTCTAAGCCCAAATAACTCGTTAGGGCATCTCCAATGGCTTTCACCACTGGATTTTCTCATTTGTCGTGGATATCCCTCATATGTCCGGAAAATGGTCGTACCGAAGGACACACCTCATTTGTGTGCCACCTATCATGGACGTAAAAAATATGCAAAATTTAAAACAAACATCGCGTGGAACATAATTTTTAAATATCTCATGAAGTATATTTTTAAACATGCGAACATTTTTTGAATGTCATGAGCAATTTTTATTGGTAACAATTATTTTTTTACATTTCCATTAATAGTTTGTAAAAATGTCGCAAACATATTTTGAAACATTTGAACATATTTAAATATCAGGTACATTTTTTGAATGATGTGAACCATTTATGAAATTGCGCAAACAATTATTTACATTTCATGAACTTTTTGTACTGCACGCGGACATTTTAAACAATTAAGTTGATAAATTAGTTTATAATATTTAGACATATCTTGTAGCTTGCAACCATAGGCCTCATTTCCAAATCCCCATTTCCATACTACTACATGCAATGTATCATTTCATCTACGTACAGAGCTAAAAACTAGCAAACTATCTACTCATCATCGGATATGTCGATGACCTCCTTGCTGGAGCGACCATCGGCCTCGTGGTCATTGGTGCGTGGGCAAAACACCAGTGCCTCCTCCTCGTCCTTCGCCTTTGCCTCCGCGTCCGCAAAGAGGTGCTCACGCTTAATGTCCACCTCATGGATGAAGCGACGGTTCGCCGCCGCCTCCATCTTAGACTGTATGGACTCGTGGGTGGCTGCTGCTCCGCCACCTACTCCGCTGGGCGATCTCGAACTCCGCCAATGTGTCCTCCATGCTGAACCAGGACAGCTTCGACACTAGCGCCTTCTCCTCCTAGTCTGATGGCGCCTCCTTCTCCTCCCACGCCTTCGTCTCTTTCATCTCCTCGTCCAACGCCTCCACCTCCTTCCCTGGGGGTTCAGAAGCACGCCGGCCACAATATGCGCTGCATGGTGTGCCTAGACGACGCGCATCTCTCTCACGGCTTTCTGGGGTCAGCAGCTTGTAATGCGTCACCTTGGCGTAGACCATGGCGGCAGGCGGATGGTGACGACTGACGACGAGTTCAGATTGGAAGTGGAAGAGGGTGAGAACAATGAAGATGTAGACGGGAGAGAGAAGGGGAATGGGGCCGGGGCTAGGGATGCCTTGCTGTCCAGCTTGAATAGCCAGATTTGGTTCCTCGGACGGTGCGCCGGAGCAACGTCATGAATGTATCCTCACCAAACCGTAGGAGTCGCTCGTCTGACCAATGTGTTTTGATGCGGGACGACTGACGAGCAACCCCATATCCGCCCCACATATGGGCCGGCATTGAGGGTGCTGAATAGCTCAAACGGGCCGATTTGAGGGTTGGATGACAAAATTTCGACCGGGTAGTGATCGAGGCTGGGGCGCAACTATCTCTCGCCTTCAACGAGAGCGTACGAACCCTTGCTGAAGTGGGGGACCGAGATGGGCTGGCCCAGGAGCGCGGAAGGCCACATCCTCCTTTTTTCTATTTCGTTGTTTGCTTTTGTTTATACTTGAAAATATTATAAGTATATATGTTACAAAAAAGCTCTATAAAAACATTTGAAAAATGTTGACCAACATTTGAAAAATGTTAAATGTGTATAGAGAAAATGTTTATCACACATACAAAAAAGTATAAAAAATATGTATAACTTTTTTTGATCATGTATTTACAAAATGTTAATCAAGCATTTGAATTTTGTTTGAACACGTATTCGAAAAATGTTAATCATGAGGTCATGGGTTCAAGTCCTGGAAACAGCCTCTTACATAAATGTTGAAAAAAGCTGCGTACAATAGACCCAAAGTGGTTGGACCCTTCCCTGGACACTGCGCAAGCAGGAGCTATATGCACCGGGCTGCCCCTAAGTATTCGAAAAATGTTGGTCAAGCATTTGAAATTTGTTAAATGTGTATAGAAAAAAAATGATGGATTTTTTTATCATGTATCTAAAAATGTTAATCAAGCATTTGAAAAAAATGTTGAGCAAGTATTTTAAAAATGTTCATCAAGCATTTAAAAAATGTGAGAGGTCTACAGAAAAATTGTTGACCATGTATTAAAAAATGATGAATGTTTTTATCATGTATATAAAAATATTAATCAAGCATTTGAATAAAATGTTGAACAAGTATTTGAAAATGTTGATTGTGTATATAATTTTTTATCATGTATTAAAAAAATAATGACTTTTTATAATGTATATAAAAATATTAATCAAGCATTTGAAAAAATGTGGAACAAGTATTTGAAAAATGTTAATCAAGCATTTGGAAATTGTAAAATTTGTATTGAAAAAAATGACAATGTGTTAAAAAATATTAATCTTGCATTTAGAAAACAATAGTCAAGCATTTGAAAAAATGATAACTGTGCATATAAATTTTTTTACCATGTATTAGAAAAAAATGTTAGTCTTGTATTTGAAAAATGTTAATAAGGCATTTGAATTTTTTAAGTGGGTATAGAAAAAATGTTTACAATGTATTCAAAATGTTAATCTTGTATTTAGAAAATGTAATCAAGCATAATGTTTAAAATTTATATTAAAAAATGTTGAAAATGTATTAAAAATGTTAAATTTGTATTGGAAAAATGTTAAATGTGTATTAGAAAAATGTTGTTGACATATACAAAAAATGTAGAATGAAAAACAAAAGAAAGAAAGAATACCAGAAAATGCTAACCAAAAAAGAAACAAAATATTCCAAAAAATGATAATGAAAATAGAACAGAAGAAACTGATGCAGAAAGAATAAAAAAGAATGAAAACAAAACAAAAAACAACGAAGAATAAAAAAGAAAAGAAACAAAACTAGACAAAAAAGCATTGAAAACCAAAGAAATAAGTGAAAAAAAACAAAATGGAGAAAAAAAGAAAACATGTTGGAAAAACCAATGTTAATAATTGGCTTATTCTGCCTCAAGTAGACCTCGCTGATGTACTTCATGAATATTCCCTCTTTTCTGGTTTATAGGGCTTATCTCAGTTTTTTTGTTTTCTTGATTTAAACTGCTCATCTTCATCTCCTTTTAAGATTCCAAGACGTATTAAATCTTTGCATGCAAGAATTAAAAATGAACTCACCAATGCGTATAGTATTCCTACTCATCTAGTGATCAAGCATGCATGCACTACAATTAATCCAAATTAATCCATCAATTTAATTTGGGTAGTTTTATAAAGCACAAGATACATTCATCCACTCATCATCTGCCTTGGTTGATGAGAAGATTTGAGCCATGCCGAGCCTGGTGGCCAACATCACTGAAAAAAGACTAGGCGACCATGGAACGAATCCCTGCTCGTGTGGTCGATCCTTTTTCTTCTCTTTCTCTCAAGTGATAGTTGATAGGCTGGCTCACTATGTACATGCTTGCGCGCGCTGAATATGGAGAGGCTTAAACGCCTGGCCTGACCGACACCCCTCATATCCAACCCAAATATGGGGCAGATATGAGGGTGCCCGGGCGCGTCCGCCGACCCCACTGCAGGTCCTAGAGGTCCCACCTGCAGCCGTCGAAGCTCCTTCCTATATCATTGGTGCACCCAAATTTTACTGCCACATCACCGTGCGAGGCAAACACCGACCGACTTAAATAACCGCGCTGGCGAATGGCGTCAAACTTCTCTGTTGTTGCATAGGGCAATCAATTCTCGCTGCTGCGTGAACGAGATAACTTGACACTAGATTGCATTTCATCAATTGATGATTGTTCATCAAGTGTCAAGTTCGTCTCGTTCATGTACATTGATGCCTCTATTCGATGACAAGAGATTTTTATTTTGTTCATCGAATTGTAGCGAGACATTGTAATTCAAAAAAAGCACATGAATGTTTTACTTGGGAAGGAGATAGATCCTGATTATGAATCTTCTATGTGATAAGCATAGAGGATTTATACTTACAGTCTATCTTCTTAACAAAGGATGCAATAATGTCAGAAGCTTATCGCTTCTGGAAGACCAAACTATTTAAGCCGGTCGACTAGCTCGTCATGCAGCGAGGTGGGAGTAGTATGGGATGTGAAAATCTTAAGTATGAGCAGTTTTCTGCGTGTTTTGACAGCCCAGCCGGCCCAACGCTAACTGGATGATCGTCGTGTATGGCCCTACATGTAATAGGTATTTCGAAAATAAGGTGTTTGCAAATGGTAAAATTTGAGGCCCGCCCGGTCATTGTCCGTGGGCACGTCCGGACGCATCCGCAAACGTTTGAAGGCCCGAATTTGCAACATGCGGCTGTAGGTGCTGTTAGTAAATCAATCATGGCACACCCAAGCTTTATTTCCTTACGGGGACAAGAATACAAGAAAGAATACAAGATAGATATGATCACAATAATACAAATTTGGGACAAGACAACAAAGGAAGGAAAGTCCAAAGCAAAATAGTACTCCATGGCCGTCCAGCTTCATCAGTGCCCACCCTTTGGCGCCGCAGCCGCCGGGGAAGACCCCCATGGATGCACCCTCCCGGTGTTCCATGAGTTACAAGCTACCTTCTTGACCTCTTCATCCGTGAAACTCTCCTTCTGTTTCTCTTCTTCTCCGGTCATCGATTTGCCCATCGCGGTGCTTGCCGCGGCCTTCTCGCTGTCGCTGATCCTCCTCCTCAGTCTCTCTTGCTTCACATGTACTTGTGCATAGCTGAACCCCATGGAAGACATGTTGAGTATAGTAAAAAGGTTGGCTACAAGGATGAAGGCTTGTGTTCGTGTGATTGGTTGGGTGTTTTGGTTTGCATACGTGCGTGTATTTATAGGCGCCAGACGGTATTATTGGGGTGGGAATTGTGTGCTGACTTCTTAATTTCTGTGGGCTTATCTCCTTTGCCAGCTTAGGTGGACTTGCCAATACTCCTAAAAGCATCATGAGGATAATTTGCTTGCCTGGCAGTGCAGTCCACTGCATGATTCACTTCTGCATTGCCGGTCCTTAAAATTTTAAGAAAATGGACATCTCTATGTTTCCCTGAGATGATATTGGATCCACAAATACTAATATCTTCAGGTTTTGGTAGGTACTGGCACTTTGAAAGTAGGCCGGAGAAATCTCGTCCACAATTGTAACTAGCTGTTGTATTTAAAACTTCAGATTTGATGGGCTGTTGCACTTTGAATGTACACCGCCAGTGAGATCTCAACCACACCGCCGGAGTATTCCTTTTGAGGCAAGATATGTTACTCTACGTTAATTTAATTAGGAGCAATGCTACATCTACGTACTAGCTTTTACGTGTTCTACGTAACAATAAACGTGGCAAGTCGGGATTGGAGATTGGGAGTGGAGGGGGCCCACCCCCATTAAAATAAGAGGGGGGGGGGGGAGAAGGTTAGATTAGAAAGTTTAGTAACACTAACAAATATGCCTGTGCGTTGCAACGGAAGACAAAAAATTGTGGCTAACCAAAAGTATGACTCAGTATCCTGATATATGAGCAAACTCTATTTTAACACAGTGGCTCAACATGTTGCCATTTTTTTCTCACCCTAGCCGATGATGGTCGCGATGTCCACGTGATCACAATGCATTCGACGTGGTAAATCCCAAGGCTATGAGTTTGTCAGTGCATGCCACACTTGTCATTATGTTGCGCAAGGGAATGTTTAAAATTTTAAAATCAAATCTTGTTGACCATGAACTACTCCCAACGCCAAGACATATAAAAAATTTCAAAAAACTAATTAAATCCTAGACATAAAATACTTTTGAATCAATGAACAGTTTTCGGAATCGACAAACATTTTCTTTTGAAATTTTTTATTTTCTCAAAAGAATCATGAACATTAGATTTGTTTACAAAAAACTAAATGCATGAACCAGTTTCGAATTCATTTTTTCTTTGACTCAATAAACATTTTTTGAGTCGATGAACTTTTTTAAAAAATTGGAGAAAATTTCAAAAAAAATTTGGAGAACATTTTCTAAAATCATGGAATTTTTTCAGATTCCCGAATATGTTTTCAATACACAGTCATTTTTTTCAAAATGATGAACATGATTTTATTTTCCAACCTTTTTTTCAAATTGTGATTTTTTTTATAATTTTGCGAACATTTTTGCAAAACCACCAACATTTTTTGAATCTGTATTTTTTATGATTTCTCAAAGATTTTTTTAAAGTCACAACTTTGGAATATTAAAATCCTGAATTAATTTAAAGAAGAAAGAAGAAAGAAAACAGAATGAGAAAAGAAAAGACAAAAAAGTAAAATGAAAAAATGCGTGAGAAAAGAAAGACTACTCCCAACGCCAAGACATATAAAAACTTTCACAAAATAATTTAATCCTAGACATAAAATACTTTTGAATCAGTGAACAGTTTTCGGAATCGACAAACATTTTCTTTTGAATTTTTTTATTTTCTCAAAAGTATCATGAACATTAGATTTGTTTACAAAAAACTAAATGCATGAACCAGTTTCGAATTCATTAACTTTTTTTGACTCAATAAACATTTTTTGAGTCGATGAACTTTTTTTAAAAGTTGGAGAAAATTTTTAAAAACAATTTTTTTGTGAACATTTTCTAAAATATCATGGAATTTTTTTCAGATTCCCGAATATGTTTTCAATACACAGTCATTTTTTCCAAAATGATGAACATGATTTTATTTTCCAACCATTTTTTTCAAATTGTGATTTTTTTTTATAATTTTGCAAACATTTTTGCAAAACCACCAACATTTTTTGAATCTGTATTTTTTATGATTTCTCAAAGATTTTTTTTAAAGTCACAACTTTGGAATATTGAAATCCCGAATTAATTTAAAGAAGAAAGAAGAAAGAAAACAGAATGAGAAAAGAATAGACAAAAAAGTAAAATGAAAAAAATGCGTGAGAAAAGATAGATGTGGAAGGTGGGGATCGAACCCTGGTCTCATCGCTGGAGGAGCGATCTCACAACCACTCGGCCACCTATAGTTCCGTGAGTTATAACTGTCGCGGCCTTATAAAACAACCAAGGCGGCGGCGATTTTTGTTCGAAAAACTGAATCGTTTTCCCACTTACGGGTGGCATTGATGGGTAATTTTTACCAATTTAGAGGGTAATTATAATGACGGACGACAGAAACCCAATTTGCTTTATTATTAGGTAAAGATTACAGTTTAGGTAGGTGTAGCATTATTGTTTAATTAGTAAATAAATCTTTTTTTGACATTCAACACCTTCTTTATTAATTAGCTACAATAGTAGCATCAGAAACAATAGGGGGATAACCGCCCCCGGGGCTGTATCCAGCCAAACACCAGGAGGATTGAATTTAACTACTCTAGCTAACTCATGAGCTACTTTATTGTTTTCTCTACAGCAGTGTTCAAAGATGATATGAGTAAAATCTAAGGACATAAAAAAACAGTCATCAAAGATGGCACTGGCAACCGAAGAAGAACTCCCTTCTTTAAGCGCGTTGATGACCTCAAGACTATCCGAATTTAACTCGATCTTGTTGCATCCAGCGCCACGAGCTAGATTCAAGCCAAACCTTACTGCAATTGCTTCTGCGGTAATTGCATCATAGCATATGTTCAGTTTTTCATTCGCCGATGCCACGAAATTACCATTGTGGTCTTTAATGATAGCCCCCACAGATCCCTCTAGTGAATCATGGTCGAACCCCGCATCCACATTCAGCTTGACGTACCCATTCCTCGGCCTCATCCAGCCACCCTGTCGGATCTTTGGTTTTGGAGAATAAGCATTAATATAGTTAGCAGCAAGTGATCTCACCGCTACACTGATCTGTGAAGCATTAAGCTTTACTCCGTGTGTTAGCTTTCTTCTTTCCCACCACAAAAACCAGCAGCAAGTGGCAATTGTTTCTCTGAATTTGGGGAGTCCCAACACATGGATATGATTATCCGAAAGATTGAGAAGGAATTCTAAAGTTACTTCCCCAGATCTGTCCAAAACCAGGGCTTTAGTGGTTACCTCATGCAATCCAAGCAGCTTCCAAACCTCGGTGGCGACTGGGCACTCAAACAACAAGTGTCGAATGGTCTCAGGGCCTAGGTTGCAAGAAGGACAATAGGCTTTTATCTTGATATGTCTATCCGCCAATAACGCCCGGCATGGAATAGCGCTGTGGATCACTCTCCAAACAAAATTTTTAATTTTTGCAGGACAATTCAGCCCCCAAAGAGATTTCCAAGTGGGTTTAGGCGCTGATGAGCTACAGCCAGCCTGCAGATGGTGACCAAACTGGGCCTCCCAAACAACATGATATGCAGATCTTACCGAGAAACCCCCTGTCTTTGTCAAGCTCCATGCCAAGAAGTCTGACATTTCATATATAGGCAGTGGGATAGCAAGTATTCTCTGGGCATCAACATGACAAAAAGTTTGGTACACAAGCTGCCTATCCCACTCCCCCGATGCAGGATCAATTAGCTCAGATACACGGGATAACAAGTGGTTACCTCTAGGAGAGATAACTTTTTTAGATGGTGATTGTGGGATCTAGCAATCTTCCCAAATTTTAATTTTTTGTCCATCGCCCACTCTCCAGATTAGGCCGTGCTTCAAGGTGTCCACTCCTGCCATTATACTTTGCCATGTGTAGGAGGCCTTCTTCCCAGGGGCGGAGCCAGGATTTGAGCAT
>NC_041389.1:79455265-79473639 GCF_002162155.2 Triticum dicoccoides | reverse complement strand
TCGCCACAATGCTACATGTTTATATTTTGTCTAGCATATATATAAAGTAATAAACACAGTGATGTACGCATGTTCAACAATTACCAATGTATATCTAGCTCTAGTACACCTACACCATGTGTAGGGTTTAAGAATTGAAGCAAGTCCTTAGAAAGGAAACAAATTATTATTTTCACTTCATTTTTTCAATAGAAATTATAGCTAATATAAGGCAAAAGATTAATTAGATTCATACTTGTCATATGATCACATGCATTACCACGTCAGACAAAGCAGATTTACCCAAGTGTATCTACATTGAAAAGTTTTTTGCAGGGAATATACCTTGAGAATTTGATCTGCGACAATTTCACTGGACATGTGTGATTAATCCACCAAGCGCAATCGGCAGCAACCTTCCGAGGACTTACGAGTACCCAGATTTTATAAACAAGGAGCGGAGGAGGTGCCAACGTTTGTAATCTGAATCTGGTCGAGAGAAATCGCAACCGCAAGGCAAGGGCAGCAGGACGCGGCGCTAATCATGGGAGATTTGTTTGAGATAAGCTACATATACTCATGGAAGATCAGGAGGGCATTTTTGATAGTAAAGACTAGGAGGGCTTGATTGGGCTTTGGTATGGGCCTTTCTATTGTTGTAGAGATTACGCTTTAAGATTAGGGGGGGGGGGCAATACGTGAGCTGTTACGGGAATTACTCGATCGATAGGGGGGGCCAGGCCCCTGCTCGCCCCCCCTTGGCTCCACCACTGCTTCTTCCTCAACCCCACATTCATAAGATCGTCATTTGGGTAATACTTTGCTTTGAGAATCTTTGCACATAGTGACTCAGGATCATCAATAAGCCTCCATGCTTGTTTTGCCAATAGAGCCAGATTGAAGCAGTGAATGTCTCGAAAACCCATACCTCCTCTGCTCTTTGGTATGCACATCTTCCACCAAGCAAACCAGTGCATTCTCTTGTGTGACGCATCATCACCCCACCAAAAACGTGATATCGCATCTGTGATTCCTTTGCAATTTTTTTTAGGAATTTTGAAGACCGACACCGCATAAGATGGTATGGCTTGTGCAACAGACTTAATAAGCACTTCCTTACCTCCAGAAGACAGGCACTTTTCTTTCCATCCAGTAAGTCTCAAGATTAAACGATCAATCAAATATTGGAAGTTGTGGCTTTTATCCAAACCCAGGGTAGCAGGCAAACCCAAGTACTTATCATTGATGGCCTCTGTCATTATATTAAGTGTGCCACAAACCTGAGCCTTCATGTTAACATCTGTGCTAGGACTGAAGAAAATGCTCGATTTATCCACACTTACTAGCTGACCCGAGGCACCACAGTATAAGTCTAGTAGTGATTTCAAACAAGTGGCATTTTGTACATTAGCTTTCATGAGAATTAACGAATCATCAGCAAATAAGAGGTTGGTGACTGACGGTGCATCACGACAAACCTTAACTCCCACTAACTCTCCTGACTGCTCTGCATGATTTAACAAGGCTGTAAGTCCCTCTGTACATAGCAGGAATAAATATGGTGACAAGGGATGTCCCTGTCGAAGTCCATGAGAAGGTTTGATCGTTTCCCGTTCAACTGAATTATATCTCACTTTGTACTCCACCGAAGACACACATGCCATTATCATTCTGACCCAATCAGGTTTGAAACCCAGTTTCAGCAAGATTGCTTCCAAGAACACCCACTCAACATGGTCATAGGCTTTGTGCATATCTAGTTTTACCGCACACCAGCCCTCCTTGCCCGCTCTTCTCTGTTTAATAGCATGGAGACTTTCATATGCAATCAGAACATTATCGGTAATAAGCCTCCCTGGGACAAAGGCACTTCGTGTAGGACTTATAATTTCTGGAAGTAAATTTTTTAGCCTAGCAGCAATCATCTTAGAGATAGTTTTGTAGACCACGTTGCATAAGCTTATAGGTCTAAACTGTGAGACTTTCTCAGGTGTATTTACCTTAGAAATCATTACAATGATAGTGTCATTCCAACCACGTGGCACCTCATGAGAGTTGACTGCATTTAACACCTCCATGACTAGATCGTCCCCAAGCATTGGCCAGAATATTTTGTAAAAGACTGCATGTAAACCATCCGGCCCTGGTGCTTTAAAATCACCAATGGAGAATAGAGCCTTCCTAACCTCCTCAGCCGTGTAAGGTGCCATAAGAGCATCATTCATAGGATCTGTTACTCTTCGTTTCACTAAAGACAACACATTATGGTCCGGATTTTGAACCTGCAAAGTGAATAGCTCAGTGAAGTATTCGGATATAATGGTCTTTATATCATCATCATTTTCTTTCCACACTCCTGTATCGTCTAGTAGTTTTTTAATGCAGTTCCTTTTCTTCCGCGCTGCTGCTGCTCTGTGAAAGAAAGTTGTGTTCCGGTCGCCATGAAGTAGCCAGTTAGCACGCCCACGATGGAGCCATATCATCTCCTCTTGATCCAACAAGTTCTCAACAAGAACCTGAAGCTCTTTCATCTTTTGCCGCGCTTCAAAAGTATTAGGACCACGCCTTAGTTTCTCTATTTCCTTCTTAAGCTTGTTTATTCTCTTCTTCGGGCTCTTGAGTGTCTCTCGATCCCATTCAAGCAGGTCAGTGAGAACTGCGTTAGTTCGGACAGAAAGCGGGGGACCTAACCCTGCCAATTTGGCCCGTTCCCACGCCGAACTAATGATCTCGTTTACTGTCTCTTCGTTCAGCCAGCGCGCTTCAAACATACGTGTGTCCCCAACACAACCGCTCAAATAGGAGTCATGGTGTCCGCGGAAGCGTCCAAATACGGACGGGAGTCGGCCATCCAATGTCATGCCCAAAACGTTTGCCCAAGTGCGTCCCCATCCCAACACATTTGAAGTGCAAATAATGATCAATACCATCAGATTGTTTGAGAGGCAACCTTATCCTCTCCCTCCCCCATCGTGCTCGTGGGCGACAGGGAGGATCCCTAGATGCCGCCGCCCGCAGCTCCCTTCCCGACCCTCCTCCTCCTCGCCGCCGCCAGGGGACGCGGCTGGGCGAAGCCCAGCTGGCGTCAGCAGCGACGGGACCTCTCGACTCCTCGCCCAGGGGCACCGGTGCGGGCCGGCACCGCTGGGTCGGTACTCTGAGCGGCTGCAGGCTGCGGTGGCGCAACAGAAGCTCTCGGGCGGTGGCGCTCGGATCTTTGGGCGGCGTGGCTAGCTGCGAAGTGGGGGGCGTGTCTGCGGTTGTGGCGGCCGCAGATCTGGCGGTTGGCAGCGGCGGGCGGCATGGGCTGCGTGCGGTGTGGGCCGGCGGCGGCGGCCGCAGGTAGAGGATGTGAGTTGTGCGCGGTGCCTGCTGCGGCTAGATCCTTCCATGTTAGAATAAATCCGAGGCATACCGTCGATCATCCGAGGACCAAGCAATCACACGAGCACGACACCGAGATTTGTTAACGAGGTTCACCGATATGGCTACATCCCCGGGGCCTGACTATGGGCGCTCCTTCCCATGACACCGTCACAATACCGCACACCGGCCACCCGGGCGCCGGCACACGCCGCCGGCTCCCCCTTGCGCGCCTGTGCTATTATGTTGGCATAGGTTACATCGTGTGTCTAGCCCCGCTATATATGAGAGGCCTAGGATACAAGTGCCCTACTTGGACACGACTCCGTATCCTATCTAAACACAGTACAACTACAAGTCCAACTGTAACCCACCTTGTACACAATATTCGACACAACTCTAACAAACTCCACCTTGGTGAATATTCTCCACCATCATGAATTTGTCAATGCGTCAAACTTCCATGTACATTGGACTTGAGCTTATCCCGTGAGTTCCGCTGCTACTCCAAAGACTCCATATGACTCCACCTGCAACTTGTAGTCCCTTTTTTTCTTGACCACAGTCAACACTCGAGCAAAATTAAGTTCCTTGTTACTCTAGTCCGTGCTCCCAATTTCCAGAGTATCCGTCAACACCATTACACACCGATCACCAACCTGCGTGAAAATGAACAACTCACATATTGGGTGTCACACATAAGAGTTACCTGAACTCAACATCACAGCTCCTTTCTTGACCGCCTGTCTGAAACATGAAGGAATTTCACCGTTGCTTGTAGTCATCCCGAGTCAAATTCGCAGTTGCCTTACCACATGTATGACCACCAGAGCCCTGGCCCGTCTCCATGTCCCGTGCTACCGCACGCCTCGCCGCTATTACCGTGTCGAGCCTCCGCTGTCCCGGTCGAGTCTCAAGGGTCGTGAAACCACACCACTCAACCCCCACTGCAGAGTACCACCGATCATCACCGACCGATGACGAGTTTCACGCTTCTATCAGACCACTGGGCTCCAGTCCGAACTGCATGTCACTCGCTTTTCCCGCTGAATAGGCTTCGACTCTCTGACGTCTTACGCCATAGCCCCTCAATCAACACTGAGTGAAGTCCTCCAGACTCCAGCTCCACCTTCAACATGACTCCATGGTAAATGATCAGTCCACCCTCGCCCCCCGTCGACTTCAAGCTCACATGCGTACGCCATCTTGAATCAACCCCACGCCATAGTCTTGTCGAAGCCGCACAAGCACTAGGGCCTGTGCCACGTGTTTCCACGCCCCAGAAGTCGGTCACCATCAGCATCACGCACCTATGGCGTCGCTGATCCCACCACCGTCTTCTGTACCAACCGACATCCATGTCGATCCGTCAGACTGTCTTGTCCGACCCAGGCTCCCAGATCATCTTCCGCGAATTTCCATCCATCACATGATAATTCCATTTTAGCTAGCTTGGCTTCCTGCAACAACGCCTTCAAGCATCCCTGTTGTGCCAACAAATCTTTCACCCTTGTCTGCCATAACCCAAAGCTTCCAGTTCCGTTGAACTTTTCCACCTCAAACATGGTACCCGATGGCGTCATGATTCTTTGTACGGCTGACCCTGCGAAAAACTATCTGACCTATCCCTGCGACACCGAAGTACACTAGCAAAAACCCACGTGGTCTCGCCTCCGTGCACTAGTAGCAATCTGCCAAAAAAAAATTGGCCTTCACCTGATCTGCTCGTTGCACAACTCCAACGCTGGCTAATTGCTTTACCTAGCCCGTGCTTTCCGATGTATTACTATGCATCAATGGATTTTGCTTCTTCGCTGAATCGATCTGCCTCTCGCCGCGTCTACACAAGGACTCGGTCCTCCTTTTTTTTTTGTCCAAAACAAACTCGGTTTGAGCTGTACGTGTACCTTAGAGTCCAGCGCCTCCACGTACCCGTACATACGCTCGCTCGCCTGTGTTTACGACCCACGCTAGCCACGCTCCAGGCGCCTTCCACATGCATCTCCTTGCGAGCGCCTCGTGCCAATGCCGCCGCTGTTACGCGAGCCAGCCGCCGACTGCATATACTGCCGAGAAGTTTATGAGTTCCCGTCGATTTTCACGCCTCCCATCGATATTGATCTATTCCGAGCTTTCATGCTCGTGATATCTCGACTGTAGCTTCAATCAAACTGATCTCTTTTCTATCGGCTCTTCCTCTAAATCAACGACCTGCAGCCTCCGAACAACCTAGCTCTGATACCACTTGTTAGAATAAATCTGAGGCATACCGTCGATCATCCGAGGACCAAGAAATCACACGAGCACGACACCGAGATTTGTTAACGAGGTTCACCGATATGGCTACATCCCCGGGGCCTGACTATGGGCGCTCCTCCCCATGACACCGTCACAATACCGCACACCGGCCACCCGGGCGCCGGCACACGCCGCCGGCTCCCCCTTGCGCGCCTGTGCTATTATGTTGGCATAGGTTACATCGTGTGTCTAACCCCGCTATATATGAGAGGCCTAGGATACAAGTGCCCTACTTGGACACGACTCCGTATCCTATCTAAACACAGTACAACTACAAGTCCAACTGTAACCCACCTTATACACAATATTCGACACAACTCTAACATTCCAGCTAGTGTGGGCAAGCCGCCCGAAGTGGAGGCAGCGGCCCGACGTGGTCGTTGCGATGGGCGTGGGCTACGACGTGGTGGCCTCACGGTGCTTGGTCAGCCCGACATTGCGGCGACGGCTAGAGTCAGGTTCGGCGTTCGTTCGTTCGCAGGTGACCTGTGTGGATGCCCAATTGGTTGTCTTCGGCTTCGGCTATGGATGATCCAGCGATCCCCGCGTTGCTGGGCGAGTGGCCGGTCCTTGCCAGATGCAGATCCATGCTGGGAGCAGAGGTTGGGCGTCAGGGGTGGCGTTCGGAAGAGGTGGTGGGTGTGATAGCTAGCTCCGATGCGGTCGGGCCACCCGTCACCGTCAGGGGTGCTGAGCGTTGACATGGTCCGCTCCCGCTTCACCTCTTCTTCGACCTGGTGGCTCCCCGATCGGTCTGGTCATTCCGGTCGCCGGCGGCTCTGTTGGCGGTAGGAGCAAGCCAGTTTGTTCATCGCTCACAGCTTGAAGGACCTATGGGCTGTCTTGTTTCTTCTGCGGCGGTCTGGGTGGTGGGAGTTGCGGTGCTTGTGGGCTGAGCTCGCGGCTCAGGTGCAGGCGGCTAGCGGCCATGGCCGCGTGGGCCGTGTGGTGGTTGGCGGTTTGATCTTCTGCGGTGGTGTGTCTTTTGGGCTTGCTCTAATAGTTTGCACTTTTGGAACAGCTAGCTGGAGCATGAATTCAATATGATATCCGAACCAAGAGGTCTTGACTTCAAGCCCTTCAAACGCAGTAATAAAAGAAAAGAAAACCTGCGGCCTACATTCATCCCACGTCTAAGTACTAAAATAGTCTAGACGTGAAGGGAGTGCTGAAATATATTGTCTGCTTCTCTCTAACAGTTCACACTTTTCAAACAACTGGCTGGAGCATGAATCCTATATACAATATATGAAAAAAAATTAAGTTACCGAAAATAGGGCAAGTAAAAAATCAGCCTAAACACACATAGGAAAAAAAACCCGCATGAATCTTAATAAAAGAATCAATAGTCGGAAAGTTGACTTACCTAAACTTATAATTCAGACGACTTACATACTCCCTCCGTCCAAAAATATTTGTCGGAGAAATGAATGTATCTAGACATATTTCAATCTTAGATACATCCATTTTAATCCATTTCTCCGACAAGTATTTCTGGACGGAGGGAGTATAATTTTAAGAGGCTAGGGTGACTCGGGCGGCTCCCTACCCAGCCGTTGGGGACGCATACTCCCTCCTCCCCTCCCTTCGCCGCCGCAGGGGGACACCGTCGGTCTAATCCCGGGGGCCGACGGCGGTGGCGGAGGACATCACCTCTCTCCTGTGGATCTGGGGTTGTGCGGGGCCCCAAATCGTGTGGAGGCGCGTTAGATCCGATCAACAACGGCGATAGCTGTGGCGCGGCGGCGTCGGAAGCGACGCGGGCGGCGGGCGCGACAGTCAACCCTGTTCGGGCAGTGGCGGCGTTGCAGTCGGCGGTGGCGATGCGCCATCTGCCTTTGGATCGGCGGCGGCGGGGTGGAGGGCCTCGTGGTCGCATTCGCAGCACCTCCGGTCAGATCTGTTTTCACCGGTGCAGTCGACGGTGGTGGTCATCTCTTCCGCCCGTGGTGATCGGCTCGTGGCTGGGTGGTCGGATCTCGAGATTCGTCATCTAGTCCCATCTACGAGTCGGGAAGACATAGTTGTCGGTGAAAACCGAGCCGTTGGCGGGCGATGACGGCATTTTGCGCCGTTACCTTGATGAAGGCATCGTCGTGTAACTGTTGTCGACCCACTCGTGCTGCTTCGGGGGAAACCTAGGATCTGGTCTTCCAGATCGGACAATGGCGATACTACGGTTCCGTTTCTCTCATGGGAGCATGTTTTGTGGAGCAGCGTTGGAAGACGGAGACAGGAGGTGGAGCCGCTTCGTCTTGCATGGAGTATCGATGGAGCTGTCAAGTCATGCCTGGCCGACAGATGCTACTGAGTCATGCCTGGTTGGAAGGTTCTACGCACGAAAGATCTTCCAGAGTCTTCGCATCTGGGCGGATGAGCGCAGGGCGGTGGCGCCGTTGGGCACCGTGGTGGCGTCGACGGATGTCCGGACTTGCAAAGACAATGCAGATATCTCTTTTGAAGATGGGTCAATGGTCCGATGACGATGGCGGCTTCTGAAATGTGTGCAAGTTGTGTGCGCTTTAGGTAGGCTGCACTGGTTGTTAGTCCCGATAAGTTATGCGGATGGATCGGCGACGACACCAGTTTTAGATATGAGGAGTGAGAGCACTTCACATTCTCGACTTTGTAGATGTGAGTGGTGGCTTCAGATGGATTGATGTATATTCTTGTCAGAGCTTTGTGGAATAATTAATAAAGATGATTGCATGCATCGATTGATGCAGAGGCCGGGGGCTTAACCTCCTTTTCTAAAAAAACATAGCTAAAGTGATAAAGATACGTGCCTTACAACATGAGTTTTTTTTAACTCAACACACGCTCCATTTTATTGCTCAATAAAATTTAGAGGAATACAATGGATAGGGATTACAAGAGGGAAATATGGCGTCCTAGAGATAGGAAAACCTCGTGTTGTAAGATCACGCAACATATGGAGAGTAGCGTTTTGGCTCCTAGGTGTATATGCATTCATTGTCGAAATACACATTTTAAAAAGTTGAAATATTCAAAACAAAAATTCCACGTGTATATCCGGACATTTTATGTGCGTTCACAAGGTTTCGATGAAAAACGACGTTTTTTGTGGATTGTGTAAAAAAGAAAAGAAATGCCTCATGAATAGTTAGAATGAAGCATCAGAACTTGTCTTTTTTACATAAGCCACAAAAAACGTTGTTTTTCACCGAAACCTTGTGCACGTCCATAAAATGTCCGGATATACACACGGGATTTTTGTTCCAAATTTTTCAACTTTTTAAAATGTGTATTTCGATAATGGGTGCATATGCACCTAGGAGCCAAAGGCAATTACTGCAACAGATGCGACTACACTACAATCTTGTGCGTTGTTGTACTCAGATCTTCTTGTGCTCCAATGATAATGTAGTCACATGCGTTGCTTGATCCGGTTATCTTGGGTCGGTGTTATGCGAGAGCTACTTCATCACCTCGGTGTATCTTATTCGTTTGTTGTTTATATATAAAGCAAGCTGAAAGCCTGTTTCGAGAGACATAACAAATTACTCCCTCCGTTCATAAATACTTGTCGTAGAAATGAATGTATCTAGATTTATTTTAGTTCTACATATAACCATTTTTATTCATTTCTTCGACAAGTATTTTCGGACGGAGGGAGGGAGTACATGTTTAGCAAGGCAAATAGAGAGCTTCAATCTGGCTCCGATTCTGCAGTATTATCGTCTTTCCACGTCAGGCCCGTGACTCTGTGTGTCCCCAATAGAACCTACTACATCAATAATCGTCTAAACAAATACGTACTAGGTCCATCATGAAACACACACAAACTTTGTTTACTCACGAGGATAAGGTAACATGATCACACAAAACAGAATATCTGGAACAAGACAACAGAGGGAAGAAATTACAAAGCAAAATACTACCCCATGGCCGGTCAGCTTCATCGTCCCCCACCCTTTGGCGCCGCAGCCGCCGGGGAAGACGCGAATGGATGCACCCTGCCTGCGGTCCATGAGTTGCAAGCTGCCTTCTTCTCCTCTTCACCCACAGAACCCTTCTTCTTCTTCTCTTCTTCTCCGGCCATGTATTTGCTCATCGTCGTCGTTGCCGCGGCTTTCTCGCTGTCGCTGATCTTCCTCCTCAGTCTCTCTTGCTTCACGTGTACCTGTGCATAGCTGAACCCTATGGAAGACATGTTGACTACTAGCAGAGAGGTTGGCTAGATATAGAAGTATTAAGGCTCGAGTTAATGTGATTGGTACGTTTGGGTGTGCATACATGTGTGTATTTATAGGCGCCAACTGAATTATTCGGGTGGAAACCTCAAAACAGTGTGCTGACCTATTAATTTCTGTGGGCTTATATCCTTTGCCGGCTTAGGGCATCTCCAGCGCGCCCCCAACAGGCCCTTCCCAGTCGATTTTACCGCGCCGGCGCCGAAAAAAGGCCCCAGTCGCGCCCCCAGAAGCCCGTTTTTCGCCGACTCAGGCCAAAACTGGTGCCGGCGAACCCAGGCCGAACCCGGCGTCCTGGGGGGCGCTTGGGGAGCCGGCGCAAGCGAAAAGGCGCGTGGGCCCGCACTGGAGGCGACCCGAGGGCCTTTCCCGCCGTTTCCTTGACGCTTTTCTATCTTCTCTCCCGCGCGATCGGCTTCCTCCCGCCATTCTCCCCCCTTTCTCCCGCCAAACCCCACTCGCCATGCCGCCGAAGAAGTACTCCATGCCGCGCGCGGCGGCGACCGCGACTGGCGTCGTGACCCAACCGAAGCAGAGGAAGCCGAGGGCGCCACCATCGAAGCCGCCGGGCCTATCGAACGCCGAGTGGAGCGTGGAAGTTCAGCGGCGAGAAGCAGTCACCGCCGACAGGCGGAACAGGGTGATAGCCAAGAAGGCCCGCGACAACGCGGCGCGCGCGGCGGCGGCTTCCTCATCGGTCGATGCGGGGATGAATCCGCCCGTCGTCAGCCACGCCCAGTACGCGCCCTGGGGACAGCAAGGCGGCGGATCTCCATGGGGTTCATCGTCGCCCGGCTACGCCGACGGCGATGCGCACAGCGGGTTCAACCCAAACGTGACCTTCCCCCATGGTCACCCCGCTACGCGCACGCCCTCGCCCGCCTTCGCCGGCGTGCAGTACCCTCCATACAACTACTCGCCGCCCGCCGCCTACGCGACCACGTCGACGCCCCATCTCTACCGTGGTCCGCTGCCCTTCTCGCACCTCGGCGACGCCGACGACACGGGAGCCGACATGGACGACATCATCGCGACAGGATCGGCCGCGGCCGCCTCGTCTCCCGGGTTCGCAACCCAGGACGAGGTAGTGGACCTCAGCGGCGACATGGAGGCCGAGCTCGGCTACGTCTACGGCGATGACGCGCAGAACGACGCGTAGGAGGAGGAGGACGACGAGGAGGAGGAGGAGCCGGCTCCTGTTCCAACGAAGGGGCGCCAGAAAAAGAAGCGGGCGGCTAGGTCGGGCGAACCGCGCATCAAGTGGACGTCCAAGGAGGAGGAATGCCTCGCCGAAGCGTGTAAAGTCGTCTGCCTCGACCCGACAACCGGCGCGAACCAGAGCTTGGACACGTACTGGGACCGCATCAAGGCCGAGTTCGACGAGAGGAAGCTCGTCGATCCCTACTTCAAAGGCGTCTACATGCAGCGCGGGTCCAAGGTGATGGCGAACCATTGGGGGCATATCCAGTTGGCGTGCAACAAATGGCATGGAATCGTCGAGGAGGTCGCGGCTCGCCCGAAGAGCGGCGCCAGCGTTGAGGATCAGGTACGCACGCCGTTCGTCCTCACATCTTCGTCCCATACGCCCGCCGTTCGTCAACTGTTCGTCCGTCCGCACAGCTGCTGCGCATGTTCGCCATGTTCCGGGGTGACAACCAAGACGCCGACTTTAAGCACCTCCACGTCTACAAGCGCATTGACAAGTGCGAGAAGTGGGCGAAAGACCGGCGTGCCCTCGACAAGGCCAAGGAGACGTACAAGCCGGATGCGCCGACTCCGGGCGCGTCGGAAGGGCGGCCGGACGGCCACAAATTGGCCAAGAAGGGGAAAACAGCCGACGCGGCAACCGCGCGAGTGCAGGAGTCCATCGAGCATTGCCTCGCCGACGTCCAGGCCCGGGCCGTCCTACGCGAAGAGAAGACCGAGGCGCCGTGGTCGGCGCTAATGAAGAACAACGCCATCAAGCTCGACCTGCTCCGGACGAACGTCGCCGCGAAGAAGAGGAACACCGACATGGCTTTCCTGATGGGCGGGGCGGACATGCTCCAGAGCAACGACGAGAAACTCAAGGCGTGGTACCTGGTGCAGCGCGGCCTCATCCTGAACGAGCTGCCGATGGCAACGCCGACGACGCCGACGACGCCCACGGCCACACGGATGCCAAGCCCGAGCGAAGACTCTACATCACCGCCCAGCAGTGCCGAAGCTGCGCCGATGCAACCCAACACCAAAGCAGCTCCGACACCGCCGAGCTCGCCGAGTCCGCCAACACCTGGGACCAACCCCGCCGAGTGAACCAACCCGCCGAGGCGGCGGCGCTCTGTTTTTTTGTAACGCCTGACTACGCCCGATCACCGGATGTGCGGCGTCTTTTGAGAGCGGGAACGACCAAGTTTGAATTTACCGCGTCCTGGGGCCGGCGCGTGGGTGCGTGACTGGGAGCTAGCTCGCCCCCAGGGGCCGAACTAGCACCGGCACGCCCCCAGGATGCCCAATTTAGTCGCCCTGGGGGGCCGAACGGCTGGAGATGCCCTTAGGTGAATCATAATAAACCAACCGGGGTGGACTTTTTTTTTGCGAAAAAACTTTCAATCTATTCATCTTCAATCATGGTAATACTCCTAAAAGCATCGTCAGCTTTGTTAGAAGAGATACAGGAAGATGGGTGAAATTGATGTTTATTGTTTGAGCCTTGTACCTATATACTCCCTCCGGTCCTTTTTGGTTCGCATATAAGATTTGTCTGTAGTTAAACCTCGTAAAGTTTGACCAACTTTATAAAAAAAACACTAACATTCACAATGTGAAATCAATATTATTAGATGCGTTATGACTTTAATTCTCATATCGTATAACTTTAGCTTTGTAGATGTTTGATATTTTTTTTCATATAAATATGGGCAAACTTTGTGAAGTTTGGCTTAAGACAAGAGTGCGGCGATTTGGTGCCCGGGCTCAGATGAGCCCGGGCGTGACCAGTACCCCGATTTAAAATACAAAAAAGGTTCAAAAAATTCCAATTTTTTTTGTGGTGCAAGATGCTTCTGTGCGTGAACCCCGTGCAAAATTTTATGAAGTTTGGACATTCGAGAAGCTCGTGGCAAAAAAGACAAATTTCGGATGTCTGAGAAACTTTTAAAAATCGCACTGTTCATGCCTGATTTTGTCTTTTTTGCCACGGTGTTCTCGAATGTCCAAACTTCACAAAAATTTGCACGGAGTTCACGCACAGAAGTATCTTGCACCACAAAAAATGGAATTTTTTGAACATTTTTTGTATTTCAAATCGGGGTACTGTTCACCGGGCTCATCTGAGCCCGGGCTCTGCCTTGAATTATCGTTCAGACAATTCTTATATGCATAGTAAAAAGGACCGGGGTTGTATATAGGAGTATAATTATCAACTTGGAGTACAAGACAAAGCAAGACCAAATGCTATCATATACTTCCGAATAATCATAATACTCAACAACTCCGCAGTCACAACGGTAACGACGCAGATGATAAGACTTGAGAAGAACAACGGCCAGGACGGGTCGTCATATCGGCGAGGCCGTCGGGTCGGGGAGGAGGCCGGGTGGTCGCGCCGGTGTCTGAGTAAAGGCGCGCGGGTCGACGACGGCGGCGGGCGACGCAAACTCATCTTAGATCGAAAAACCAAAAAGTAAACGACGATCAAAGGGACCGATGAGAGAGAGAAAATCCGGATCAAATGGTCGGGAAAAAGGCTCTTTAGGGCAACCGGGCAACATGATCGGCGGACGAACCCTAGGTATGGGCGGCGCTGCCCCCGGCGGCAGTCATGGAGGCCGACCGCCCCGGGAATGGCGCGGAGCGGAAACGGCGGGCTGCGGCTAGGGCTTGGATCGGTTAGACCATGCTAGAAAGGACAGAGAAAAATTGGTGGACTCAATGCATTACTTGAGCCGTGTGGGCATATATATATATACAATGACCAACGTAAAGTATAAGGCAAGGCATACCTAAATCCTAGTCTATCCTACACTTTCTAATAATTATAATACCCGATCAACAATTTTAATTTGCTTGCCTGGCAGATCAATGCACTGCATGCTTCACTCTGCGTCACTGTCCTTAAACTGAGTTGATATTGGTTGGACAAATTTTATTATCTTCTGATTTGATAGGTGGTGCTCGCACTCTGAAGGAATGAAAGTAGTTTGGAGAAATCTCGACCACTACTGTAACGAGCTGTTGTATATAAAACTTCAGATATGGTAGGTTTTTGCACTTGAAAGTCCACCGCCGGAGAGATCTCGACCACAACACTGCACTACAACAGCCGTCAGCCCGTCGTGCCGCAGAAATTGCATTACTATTATTTTATCATCAGTCAACCGGATGATATTATATCTAGTCACCAAAGTAGGGCACACACAAAATGCAGCACTGTATACTTCAAATTAGCACTTTCCTTTTGAGGCAAGATAAGTTACTTTAATTAGGAAAACGTTCTTAGCTGCTAAGCCTACTAATCATTGATCGCTATTCGCTATCATAAGCAATAGAGTGATCTGTTATCCCAGTAGTCACTGTTGTAATCTTCTCCATTTTCTCTCGCTCCTCGAATGCTCATTCACGGGCTATTTCTTTTTCGGGATTCAATGCTTCTGCTTCGGTACACTCCCCTTAAATACATTAAGAACTGAGATTTGCCCATACCCCTTCACTGCCAGGCAGCCAGGGGCACGATCGTCTTATATAAAAAAATCTACCCCGCGTGTCCACGCCGATACCCCATGCGCCCATGTATACGGGGCTGCGGGACGAGCCGAGCCGCTTAGCAGCCGTGAGGACGCGAGCCAAGCCGCACGCCATGGACCCACTATGTCAGATGCAGGGCGTGTTTTTTTTTAAGTTGGCATTGATCGGTGGTGGCGTGCGTGTGGACATGGCGCGGACGGCCGTATCATCGTGCAGTAACTGCCCGCAGTAAATGCGAGCGTGCATGCAGGCGCCGGCTGCTCGTGCCCGGTCGCCTGCCGCCAGCTGGCCACCGCCTCCCATCGGGGAGCCCGCCTTCTGCCCTCGTAGGCCGTGCCCTCCGCTGCCGCGCGTGCGGCGACCGCCCGCCTTCCGCCTCGGGCTGGCGGATGACGCGACCGCTGGGCTGCCGCGGCTTCCGCGACCGACGCGCCCGCCTTCAGACGCCACCGATGCCGCGCCTGCCGCCCGACTTCCGCCTCGGGCCGGCCGCTGACGCGACCGGTCGACTGCTGCCCGCTCACTTCACACGCCACCGCTGCCGCGCCTGCCGCCCGCAGCTCGCGTCGGGCCTCCCGCCTTCCCCTCGTGGCGCGTGCCACCGACGGCTCGCCTGCCCCTCTCCCTCCACCCGCCGGCTATAAAAAGGCCGCCCTGCCCCTCTCTTCTCCACGTCAGCCCCTCTCTTCTCCACTCCATGTCAGCCCCTCTCTTCTCCACGCCACCGACAAGCCGCACACCGACGGTGTCTTCGAGCGACTCCGACGAAGGCGCGTGGCCGGGCGGTCTCTGGCTGTTGAGCCTCACCATCGGTGACACCTAGGACCTGGCCCGGTTCCGCCTGATGGTGTCGCCGGCTTCCAAGGTGTCGGGGCCATGGCGGATCGGCGCACATGGCGTCCCCACCCTCGGCCCGCTGCTGACAAGGGAGCAGCTCCGCGCCTTCCCTGGTGGCCGGTACAACAGGAAGGCCCGCCGCCGCTTCTGGCGCGGCAAAAACTTCGACATCGTCCTCGGCGTGTTCAGGACGCGGCGGCCGGCCTCCCTGTCGGAGACATTACCGACGAGGTCGGCTCTTCTCGTCGTCGCCGCCGCCACGGCCCAACTGCTTCCGCCCCAAGTGCCCCGGCACAGCAGGCGGCCCCTGCCTCGGCGCTGGTCCCGATCCTGCCGGAGCAGGCCACCCTCGTGCAGGACGGCGACCCCGACGACACGTCGGGGCTGCTTCCGACGCGGGCCCCGTCGACAGACAAGGCGGCGGCGGTGGCGGCCAGTGAGGAGAGGGACTGGCAGGCGGCCTTAGCGGTGGTGCAGGCGCAACAGGCACATGAGGGGACGACTTCAACGATGGCGCCGGCGACGAAGGAGGCGCTGGAGGTATGGTGCCGGTCGTCGACCTCACGGGCGCCAGCGACGATGAGTAGTTTAGCTTTAGGTTTAGATTCAAATTTTGTTCTAAGTTATGTAAAATATCTTCAAATATGAATGAACTCAGAATGGTTTATCTAGAAAAAATATATCCTTATGTTTAATTTGATATTAGTTGTGCCATAAAGCTTTGAAAAATAATCAAAAATACGCTAATTTGAACATTACGAGACGAAAGTGGTAAAATAAAACTGACACAAAACGGGCGGTTCGCTCATACCCGAATGGTCTCTGGTAAATGAGGTGAAATTTTTCGAATGACCTCAATTTTCACCGGAAAAATCGTGGAAATTCATAGAGTAGAAAAACAAACGAAACTTGTCATAGATGCTAGTCATCAATTAAAAGGTCCTTTCGGACGGGCCCTTGGCTACCCGAACGGTCTCCGGAGAACGAGGTCAATTCTTTGACATCTTCGTAATGGCCTCAATTTTTGCAACTGAGTTGGTATGCCCACCCTCACACTCAATCCAAGAATTGAATGTATTTCGAGACCAAAAACAAGTTGTGTCACGTCCGGGGAATGCTTTATTGTGTTTTCAGCGCCAAAATTGTAGAAAATACATAGAGTGGCAAAAAGCCATGAAACTTGTCCTGCATACTAGTCATGTTGGTAGGACACTATGAAAAAAATTTGTGTTCATTTGAAGGATGTCAAAAAAAGTCCTTTCAGACGGGTCTTCGGTCCTACCCGAATGGTCTCCGGAGAACGAGGTCAATTCTTTGACATCTTCAGAATGACCTCAAATTTTGCAAGTGAGTTGGTATGCCCACCCCCACACTCAATCCAAAAATTGAACGTATTTGGACACCAAAAGCATGTCGCGTCACGTCCGGGGAGTGCTATATGGTGTTTTGACCGGAAAAATTGTAGAAAATTTATAAAGTGGCAAAAAGACACGAAACTTATCATGCATATTAGTCATGATGGTAGAACACTATGAAAAAAATTGGATTCATTTGAAGGTTGTTAAAAGAACTCCTTTCGGACGGGGCCTTCACTCACCTGAACGGTCCCCGGAGAACTAGGTCAATTTTTTTGACATCTTCAAAATGGCCTAAAATTTTGCAAGTGAGTTGGTATGTCCATCCCCACACTAAATCCAAAATTTGAACATATTTGGACACCAAAAACATGTTGCGTCACGTCCGGGGAGTGCTATATGGTGTTTTCACCGAAAAAATTGTAGAAAATTCATAAAGTGGCAAAAAGCCATGAAACTTGTCATGCATAATAGTCATGATGGTAGAACACTATGAAAAAAAATTGGGTTCATTTGAAGGTTGTCGAAAAAAAACTCCTTTTGGACGGGGCCCTCACTCCTATCCGAACGGTCTCCGGAGAACGAGGTTAATTTTTTGCCATGTTCAGAATGGCCCCAAATTTTGCAAGTGAGTTGGTATGCCCACCCCCACACTCAATCCAAAAATTGAACGTATTTGGACACCAAAAGCACGTTGCTTCACGTCCGGGGAGTGCTATTATGGTGTTTTCACCGAAAAAATGTAGAAAATTAATAAAGTGGCAAAAAGCCACGAAACTTTTCATGCATACTAGTTATGATGGTAGAACACTATGAAAAAATTTGGGTTCATTTGAAGGTTGTCAAAAAGTGCATGGAGTGACAAAATGATACGAAAAAAATAAGATAGCTAGTAATAAAGTGATCTGACTTTACACAACTGTCCGGACAGCAGCCTGCTGCCCGGGCGGTTGGGTAAAGTCACATGACATTATCACTAGCTACCTTATCTGGAAGAGTGCACGAACACGGCTAGTTAAGCCGGTCGGGGGTCCTTCGGCGCGCGAGATGGGACTAAACAAGCCCCCCCTCCTCCCGCGTTGTGACCGCTAACGAGGCAAAAAAATGCAAAACCATCTTTGCAGGTCGCAACTGTACGTAATCGGTCCGGCCCGATCAAGCTGGGCAGCGAAATAGTCGGCCTTTCGGCCCAGGTACGGCCCGTAGGATGGTCACAACGGGGCGGTGGCGGGACACGGTGATTTTCAAATGAGTTCGAATGGGTGATGGGAGGCCGCTATTTAAGCTGGTTGCGGCGTCGTTCGGTGGGCGGGGCGGGACTAAACTTTAGTCCTGGCCCCCGCGTAACCTGCCCCCCCCCCCCGCACCACCAGGACCGTCAATGGGCCGGCCCACGCGCGCCGTCCATCGCAAGGCGCACCATCACTGGGCCGGCCAACGCGCGCCGTCCAGGATATTTATTTGTTTTTTTAGTTATTTGTGTCAAAAATAGTATTGAGTTTTTAGTTATAATTTAAAACTAAGAACTCGCATATTTCAGTTTTGTTTGTTATATTTTTGTTTTGTTTACTACTGTTATGTGACTTTCTTTATCGTTTAAAAA
>NC_041389.1:79420755-79454949 GCF_002162155.2 Triticum dicoccoides | reverse complement strand
ATATTAGTAATTTATTTTTATTATTTATGTAATGTTCATTATTTAATTTTTTATGTGCTTTTCATTATCGTTTAAAAAATGTTAAATAATTATTAAAAACACTATTTAATCTAGAATTTATTAAGTATTTAAATTATACATATATGAAAAGTTTATTTGTTATGTGCATTTTGTTATCGTTTAAAAAATGTTCTATAATTATTAAAAAACACTATATAATATACTATTTATTAAGTATTTAAATAAGAATTTAATTCTATTTATATTATTTATATAATATTCATTATTTATATTATTTTAAATAATATAGGTACTAATAATGTGATTTGAGTGCGGTGAGACTAAAGTTGCGTAGAGTGGCAAACGATTTAATCTAGAATTTATTAAGTATTTAAATTATACATATATGAAAAGTTTACTATTGTTATGTGCATTTTGTTATCGTTTAAAAGATGTTCTATAATTATTAAAACACACTATTTAATCTAGTATTTATTAAGTATTTAAATTATAATTTAAATTCTATTTATATTATTTAAGACCGCAGTCAGGCGCGATTTTCACCGAAAACCGCGTCGTCCCGAGCTCGTGGCTGGTTGGAACCGCGCGGGCTTTGTCATGAAGACTTATGCCGCCACCTATTCTCCAGCGGAGATCCTCCATCTCCAGCGGAGATCCTCCATCTCCACACCGGAGGCCTCTTCACGTCGCCGACCATCTACATGAAAAGTTGACGACGGATCTGGGTGGGTTCCAGATCCGCGGCTGCCGCCATGCCCACCATCGCCGGAGACCTCGGATCCCGCAGGTCATGGAGGGTAGCGGCACTGCCGCACGACCAGGGGCGCCGCCCTGTCCGCTGCACACAACTCTTTCCCAGCCACGCCCCAGCCGCACCAGGAGATCGCCGCCGCATCCAGACCCCGGTTCCTTTGGCGCCGGGCCCAGCGCCAGCTGATAGGGAAGAAGCAGTGTCACAGTCTCTAGTGGTGCGAGCATTCGCCGCTCGGAGACGACGCGTGGGTCGGGCTGGGTAGTGTTTCCTTTCTCCTCACGTCCCAAGAGATCCTCTACAGGCCGTATGTGATGAAGCCTTCAACCAGTTCAACGATCTTAAAGACTTGACCAATGAAAATCAGAACCCGCAGAGGCAGGACAGATGGATCTGTCAAGGGAAGAGCATTGGATACTCCTCCATGAGAATGTATAACTGGCTAAAAAAGACAGGGGATGCACACATTTTGTTCAAAGGGTTATGGGAAATTGCTTGCAGGATGAGACATAAAAGTTTCTTTTGGCTGCTACTATATTTTTCTTAGAAAAGGAGGATCACCCCGGCCCCGTTTCTGCATCTTGGAGATGCATGCGACCATTTTATTGATTATTCTCGAGGACCTTACAAAGTAGAATAACAATATGTCTGAATCCACCATCTTGGCAACATCTGCCGCTACTCCTATCCAAATGATGAAGGGGTGCAAGCTGGGCCATATACCCAGACCTCTCACCTAAGCCTAACATCTAAAGTTGGAGGCCCCAACCGAGCCATCTGCCGGGTCCGGGGCTCAAACCGGTCCGAAGCACTCACATTTGTCGTCGTCGCCATCTTCCACTAGTCCATCTTCAGAGAAGATTGAGTTGACAACCTTGGCAGGTCCTCCGCCATCGACGCCACCATGACGCCAAACGACGACCTCCACCTACGCGAGCCTTGGCAGGTCCTCCGTCATTGACGCCACCAGGACGCCAGACAATGACCTCCACCCACGCGAGTCCATCTCCAAGCAACAGACGTAAATCCATGATAGGATAGGGCTGCACCACCACCGTCGCCCACCACCCACAAGCGACACCCAACCCCAAGGTTCCCAAAGCGGCGCCTTCAAGAAGGGAACGGTGCCGTGAGCGCCGCCGCCGCCCAACAAAGTTAGGGCTTTCGCCCGAGAGACCTAGAGGAAGGAGAAGTGAGGAGATCAGTCCATACCAACGCCTCCAATGAGGGGAACGGCGCCCTGAGGCGTCACCATCGGTGCGGCCAGTCATGGCCGGCCAGGGATTTCGCCCAAACTAGATCCCCGCCACCACCAGCGCCTCCTGTACAGAACCAGCGACCAAGAGGAAGCGCGGCTCGACCAGGATGGCCGGCATGCCGAACAGGGGAGGAGGGGAGGCGCCAGATCGCACACACCGATCGCTGTAGAAGCCGTCGCCGGCCGCCAATGACCAACGGATCCCGTAGCCTGCGCGGCCGGGACGCCAGATCCACCGCGCGCACGGCTGCTAGCCAGTTGTGCCTTGCCAATGGAGCCGCCGCTCTAGATCCGGGGTTCCCCACGAAGAGGCAGGGCAACCGAGGCCCCGCCGCCACCATCCTTGGCGCCCCGGGCTTGCCCGGCGGCTGCCTCAGGCGGCGGCGAGGAAGGGAAGAGGGAGGGGGGGTTGAGGTGGAGGATGTTGGGGAACGTAGTAATTTCAAAAAAATTCCTACACACACGCAAGATCATGGTGATGCATAGCAACGAGAGGGGAGAGTGTTGTCCATGTACCCTCGTAGACCGTAAGCGGAAGCGTTATGACAACGCGGTTGATGTAGTCGTACGTCTTCACGATCCGACTGATCCAAGCACCGAACGTACGACACCTCCGAGTTCAGCACACGTTCAGCTCGATGTCGATCCCCGGGCTCCGATCCAGCAGGGTGTCGGGGATGAGTTCCGTCAGCACGACGGCGTGGTGATGATGATGATATTCTACCGACATAGGGCTTCGCCTAAGCACCGCAACGATACGACCGAGGTGGAATATGGTGGAGGGGGGCACCGCACACGGCTAAGGAACGATCACGAAGATCAACTTGTGTGTCTTGGGGTGCCCCCCTGCCCCAAGGAGCAAGGGGGGAGGCCGGCCGGCCCTAGGAGGCGCGCCAAGGAGGGGGGAGTCCTCCTCCTAGTGGGAGCAGGACTCCCCTTTCCTAGTCCCACTAGGAAGGAGGAAGGGGGAAGGAAAGAGAGGGAGAGGGAGAGGGAAAGAGGGGCCATGCCCCCTTCCCCTAGTCCAATTTGAACTCCCCATGGGGGGGGGCCACCTCCTGGGCTGCTGCCCTCTCTCTCCTCTCAGGCCCACTAAGGCCCAATACTTCCCCAGGGGGTTCTGGTAACCCCTCCGGCACTCCGGTTTTCTCCGAAATCACCCGGAACACTTCCGGTTTCCGAATATAGTCATCCAATATATCAATCTTTATGTCTCGACCATTTCGAGACTCCTCGTCATGTCCGTGATCATATCCGGGAGTCCGAAGAACCTTCGGTACATCAAAACTTATAAACTCATAATAAAACTGTTCCCGGTCAATAACCAATAGCGGAACCTGGATGCTCATATTGGCTCCTACATATTCTACGAAGATCTTTATCGGTCAAACCGCATAACAACATACGTTGTTCCTGCTGGAAATATGCCCTAGAGGCAATAATAAAAGGTTATTATTATATTTCCTTATTCATGATAATTGTCTTTACTCATGCTATAACTGTATTATCCGGAAATCGTAATACACGTGTGAATACATAGACCATAACATGTCCCTAGTAAGCCTCTAGTTGACTAGCTCGTTGATCAACAGATAGTCATGGTTTCCTGGCTATGGACATTAGATGTCGTTCATAACGGGATCACATCATTAGGAGAATGATGTGATGGACAAGACCCAATCCTAAGCATAGCACAAGATCGTGTAGTTTGTTTGCTAGAGCTTTTCCAATGTCAAGTATCCTTTCCTTAGACCATGAGATCGTGTAACTCCCGAATACCGTAGGAGTGCTTTGGGTGTACCAAACGTCACAACGTAACTGGGTGACTATAAAGGTGCACTACAGGTATCTCCGAAAGTGTCTGTTGGGTTGACACGGATCGAGACTGGGATTTGTCACTCCGTATGACGGAGAGGTATCTCTGGGCCCACTCGGTAATGCATCATCATAATGAGCTCAAAGTGACCAAGTGTTTGGTCACATGATCATGCATTACGGTACGAGTAAAGTGACTTGCCGGTAACGAGGCTGAACGAGGTATTGGGATACCGACGATCGAGTCTCGGGCAAGTAACGTACCGATTGACAAAGGGAATTGAATACGGGGTTGTTTGAATCCTCGACATCGTGGTTCATCTGATGAGATCATCGAGGAGCATGTAGGAGCCAACATGGGTATCCAGATCCCGCTGTTGGTTATTACCCGAGAGCCGTCTCGGTCATGTCTACGTGTCTTCCGAACCCGTAGGGTCCACACACTTAAGGTTCGGTGACGCTAGGGTTGTATGAATATGAGTATGCAGCAAACCGAATGTTGTTCGGAGTCCCGGATGAGATCTCGGACGTCACTAGGAGTTTCGGAATGGTCCGGAGGTAAAGAATTATATATAGGAAGTGTTGTTTCGGCCATCGGGAAAGTTTCGGGGTCACCTGGTATTGTACCGGGACCACCGGAAGTGTCCCGGGGGTCCATCGGGTGGGGCCACCCATCCCGGAGGGCCCCATGGGCTGAAGTGGGGAGGGGAACCAGCCCATAGTGGGCTGGTGCGCCCCCCTTGGCCCACCCCCTGCGCTTAGGGTTGAAACCCTAGGGTGGGGGGAGCGCCCCACTTGCCTTGGGGGGCACTCCACTCCCCTGGCCGCCGCCCCCCTGGGAGATCAGATATCCAAGGGCCGGCACCCCCCCTGGGGCCTATATAAAGGGAGGGGAGGGAGGGGCAGCCGCACCCTTGAGTCCTGGCGCCTCCCTCCCCCTGCTACACCTCTTCCTCCTCCCACAGTTGCTTGGCGAAGCCGTGCCGGAGTTCTGCTGCATCCACCACCATGCCGTCGTGCTGCTGGATCATCATCAACCTCTCCTTACCCCTTGCTGGATCAAGACGGAGGAGACGTCACGCTGACCGTACGTGTGTTGAACGCGGAGGTGTCGTCCGTTCGGCGCTAGGATCTCCGGTGATAGGATCACGACGAGAACGACTACCTCAACCCCGTTCTTTTGAACGCTTCCGCTCGCGATCTACATAAGTGGTATGTAGATGCATCTCTCTTTCACTCGTTGCTTAGATGAACTGATAGATGGATCTTGGTGAAACCGTAGGAAAATTTTAATTTTCTGCAACGTTCCCCAACAGTGGCATCATGAGCTAGGTCTATGCGTAGTTCTCTATTGCACGAGTAGAACACAATTTGTTGTGGGCGTAGATGTTGTCAACTTTCTTGCCGCTACTAGTCTTATTTTGCTCCAGCGGTATTGTGGGATGAAGCGTCCCGGACCAACCTTACACGTACGCTTACGTGAGACCGGTTCCACCGACTGACATGCGGGTGTCTATCTCTCCCATTTTAGTTGGAGCGGATTCGACGAAAAGGGTCCTTATGAAGGGTAAATAGAAGTTGACAAATCACGTTGTGGCTTTAACGTAGGTAAGAAAACGTTCTTGCTAGATCACCTATAGAAGCCACGTAAAAACTTGCAACAACAATTAGAGGACGTCTAACTTGTTTTTGCAGCAAGTGTCTTGTGATGTGATATGGCCAAAAGTTGTGATGAATGATGAATGATATATTGTGATGTATGAGATCATGTTTTTGTAATAGGAATCACGACTTGCATGTGGATGAGTATGACAACCGGCAGGAGCCATAGGAGTTGTCTTTATTTTTGTATGACCTGCGTGTCATTGAAGAATGCCATGTAAATTACTTTACTTTATTGCTAAACGCGTTAGCCATAGAAGTAGAAGTAGTCGTTGGCGTGACAACTTCATGAAGACACGATGATGGAGATCATGATGATGGAGATCATGGTGTCATGCCGGTGACAAAGATGATCATGGAGCCCCGAAGATGGAGATCAAAGGAGCTATATGATATTGGCCATATCATGTCACTACTATATAATTGCATGTGATGTTTATTATGTTTATGCATCTTGTTTACTTAGAACGACGGTAGTAAATAAGATGATCCCTTACAACAATTTCAAGAAGTGTTCTCCCCTAACTGTGCACCGTTGCTAAAGTTCGTCGTTTCGAAGCACCACATGATGATCGGGTGTGATAGATTCTTACGTTCACATACAACGGGTGTAAGACAGTTTTACACATGCAAAAACACTTAGGGTTAACTTGACGAGCCTAGCATGTACAGACATGGCCTCGGAACACAGAGACCCAAAAGGTCGAACACGAGTCGTATGGAAGATACGATCAACATGGAGATGTTCACCGACGATGACTAGTCCGTCTCACGTGATGATCGGACACGGCCTAGTCGACTCGGATCGTGTAACACTTAGATGACTAGAGGGATGTCTAATCTGAGTGGGAGTTCATTGTAATAATTTGATTAGATGAACTTAATTATCATGAACTTAGTCTAAAACCTTTGCAAATATGTCTTGTAGATCAAATGGCCGCCGCTCATGTCAACATGAACTTCAACGCGTTCCTAGAGAAAACCAAGCTGAAAGATGATGGCAGCAACTATACGGACTGGGTCCGGAACCTGAGGATCATCCTCATAGCTGCCAGGAAACAATATGTCCTAGAAGGACCGCTAGGTGATGCACCCATCCCAGAGAACCAAGACGTTATGAACGCTTGGCAGTCTCGCGCTGATGATTACTCCCTCGTTCAGTGCGGCATGCTTTACAACTTAGAACCGGGGCTCCAAAAGCGTTTTGAGCAACACGGAGCATATGAGATGTTCGAGGAGCTGAAAATAGTTTTCCAAGCTCATGCCTGGGTCGAGAGATATGAAGTCTCCGACAAGTTCTATAGTTATAAGATGGAGGAAAATAGTTCTGTCAGTGAGCATATACTCAAAATGTCTGGGTTGCACAACCGCCTGTCCCAGCTGGACATTAACCTCCCGGACGAGGCGGTCACTGACAGAATCCTTCAGTCGCTCCCGCCAAGCTACAAGAGCTTTGTGATGAACTACAATATGCAAGGGATGGTGAAAACCATTCCTAAAGTATTTTCAATGCTGAAGTCGGCAGAGGTAGAAATCAAGAAAGAACATCAAGTGTTGATGGTCAATAAAACCACCAAGTTCAAGAAGGGAAAGGGTAAGAAGAACTTCAAGAAGGACGACAAGGAAGTTGCCGCGCCTGGTAAGCCAGTTGCCAGGAAGAAGTCAAGCAATGGACCCAAGCCTGAGACTGAGTGCTTTTATTGCAAAGGAAAGGGTCACTGGAAGCGGAACTGCCCCATATACTTAGCGGACAAGAAGGCCGGCAACACTAAAGGTATATTTGATATACATGTAATTGATGTGTACCTTACCAGTACTCGTAGTAACTCCTGGGTATTTGATACCGGTGCCGTTGCTCATATTTGTAACTCACAGCAGGAGCTGCGGAATAAGCGGAGACTGGCGAAGGACGAGGTGACGATGCGCGTAGGGAATGGTTCCAAGGTCGATGTGATCGCCGTCGGCACGCTACCTCTACATTTACCTACGGGATTAGTTTTAAACCTTAATAATTGTTATTTAGTGCCAAGTTTGAGCATGAACATTGTATCTGGATCTCGTTTGATACGAGATGGCTACTCATTTAAATCCGAGAATAATGGTTGTTCTATTTATATGAGAGATATGTTTTATGGTCATGCCCCGATGGTCAATGGTTTATTCTTAATGAATCTCGAGCGTAATATTACACATATTCATAGTGTGAATACCAAAAGATGTAAAGTTGATAACGATAGTCCCACATACTTGTGGCACTGCCGCCTTGGTCACATTGGTGTCAAGCGCATGAAGAAGCTCCATGCTGATGGACTTTTAGAGTCTCTCGATTATGAATCATTTGACACATGCGAACCATGCCTCATGGGCAAAATGACCAAGACTCCGTTCTCCGAAACAATGGAGCGAGCAACCAACTTATTAGAAATCATACATACCGATGTGTGCGGTCCAATGAGCGTTGAGGCTCGCGGAGGATATCATTATGTTCTCACTCTCACTGATGACTTGAGTAGATATGGGTATGTCTACTTAATGAAACACAAGTCTGAGACCTTTGAAAAGTTCAAGGAATTTCAGAATGAGGTAGAGAATCAACATGACCGAAAGATAAAGTTTCTACGATCAGATCGTGGAGGAGAATATTTAAGTCACGAATTTGGTACACACTTAAGGAAATGTGGAATCGTTTCACAACTCACGCCGCCTGGAACACCTCAGCGTAACGGTGTGTCCGAACGTCGTAATCGTACTCTATTGGATATGGTGCAGTCTATGATGTCTCTTACCGATTTATCGCTATCATTTTGGGGATACCCTCTAGAGACAGCTACATTCACTTTAAATAGGGCACCGTCTAAATCCGTTGAGACGACACCGTATGAATTATGGTTTGGGAAGAAACCTAAGCTGTCGTTTCTAAAAGTTTGGGGATGCGATGCTTATGTCAAGAAACTTCAACCTGAAAAGCTCGAACCCAAGTCGGGAAAATGTGTCTTCATAGGATACCCTAAGGAAACCATTGGGTATACCTTCTACTTAAGATCTGAGGGCAAGATCTTTGTTGCCAAGAACGGATCCTTTCTAGAAAAAGAGTTTCTCTCGAAAGAAGTAAGTGGGAGGAAAGTAGAACTCGATGAAGTACTACCTCTTGAACAGGAAAGTAGTGCAGCTCAAGAAAATGTTCCTGTGATGCCTACACCGACTGGAGAGGAAAATAATGATGATGATCAAGGTACTTCGGATCAAGTTGCTACTGAACTTCGTAGGTCACAAGGACACGTTCCGCACCAGAGTGGTACGGCAACCCTGTCCTGGAAATCATGTTGTTAGACAACGGTGAACCTTCGAACTATTAAGAAGCGATGGCGGGCCCAGAGTCCAACAAATGGCTTGAAGCCATGAAATTCGAGATAGAATCCATGTATGAAAACAAAGTATGGACTTTGACAGACTGGCCCGATGATCGGTGAGCGATAAAAAACAAATGGATCTTTAAGAAGAAGACGGACACGGATGGTAAAGTTACCATCTATAAAGCTCGACTTGTCGCTAAGGGTTATCGACAAGTTCAAGGGGTTGACTACGATGAGACACTCTCTCCCGTAGCAAAGCTGAAGTCCGTCCGAATCATGTTAGCAATTGCCACATACTATGATTAGAGATATGGCAGATGGACGTCAAAACGGCATTCCTTAACGGACAGCTTAAGGAAGAACTGTATATGATGCAGCCGGAAGGTTTTGTCGATCCTAATAATGCTAACAAAGTATGCAAGCTCCAGCGATCCATTTATGGGCTGGTGCAAGCATCTCGGAGTTGGAACATTCGCTTTGATGAGATGATCAAAGCGTTTGGGTTTATGCAGACTTATGGAGAAGCCTGCGTTTACAAGAAAGTGAGTGGGAGCTCTGTAGCATTTCTCATATTATATGTAGATGACATACTCTTGATGGGAAATGATATAGAACTTTTGGACAGCATTAAGGCCTACTTGAATAAGTGTTTTTCAATGAAGGACCTTGGAGAAGCTGCTTACATATTAGGCATCAAGATCTATAGGATAGATCCGGACGCCTCATAGGACTTTCACAAAGCACATACCTTGATAAGATTTTGAAGAAGTTCAAAATGGATCAGTCCAAGAAAGGGTTCTTGCCTGTATTGCAAGGTGTGAGATTGAGCTCGGCTCAATGCCCGACCACGGCAAAAGATAAAGAATAGATGAGTGTCATCCCCTATGCTTCAGCTATAGGATCTATTATGTATGCCATGCTGTGTACTAGACCTGATGTAAACCTTGCCGTAAGTTTGGTAGGAAGGTACCAAAGTAATCCTGGCAAGGAACACTGGACATCGGTCAAGAATATCCTGAAGTACCTGAAAAGGACAAAGGACATGTTTCTCATTTATGGAGGTGACGAAGAGCTCGTCGTAAAGGGTTACATCGATGCTAGCTTCGACACAGATCTGGATGACTCTAAGTCACAAACCGGATACGTGTATATGTTGAATGGTGGAGCAGTAAACTGGTGCAGCTGCAAGCAGAGCGTCGTGGCGGGATCTACATGTGAAGCGGAGTACATGGCAGCCTCGGAGGCAGCGCATGAAGCAATTTGGGTGAAGGAGTTCATCACCGACCTAGGAGTCATACCCAATGCGTCGGGGCCGATCAAACTCTTCTGTGACAACACTGGAGCTATTGCCCTTGCCAAGGAGCCCAGGTTTCACAAGAAGACCAGGCACATCAAGCGTCGCTTCAACTCCATCCGTGAAAATGTTCAAGATGAAGACATAGATATTTGCAAAGTACATACGGATCTGAATGTCGCAGATCCGTTGACTAAACCTCTCTCGCGAGCAAAACATGATCAACACCAGAACTCTATGGGTGTTCGATTCATCACAATGTAACTAGATTATTGACTCTAGTGCAAGTGGGAGACTGTTGGAAATATGCCCTAGAGGCAATAATAAAAGGTTATTATTATATTTCCTTATTCATGATAATTGTCTTTATTCATGCTATAACTGTATTATCCGGAAATCGTAATACACGTGTGAATACATAGACCATAACATGTCCCTAGTAAGCCTCTAGTTGACTAGCTCGTTGATCAACAGATAGTCATGGTTTCCTGGCTATGGACATTAGATGTCGTTCATAACGGGATCACATCATTAGGAGAATGATGTGATGGACAAGACCCAATCCTAAGCATAGCACAAGATCGTGTAGTTCGTTTGCTAGAGCTTTTCCAATGTCAAGTATCCTTTCCTTAGACCATGAGATCGTGTAACCCCCGGATACCGTAGGAGTGCTTTGGGTGTACCAAACGTCACAACGTAACTGGGTGACTATAAAGGTGCACTACAGGTATCTCCGAAAGTGTCTGTTGGGTTGACACGGATCGAGACTGGGATTTGTCACTCCGTATGACGGAGAGGTATCTCTGGGCCCACTCGGTAATGCATCATCATAATGAGCTCAAAGTGACCAAGTGTTTGGTCACGGGATCATGCATTACGGTACGAGTAAAGTGACTTGCCGGTAACGAGGCTGAACGAGGTATTGGGATACCGACGATCGAGTCTCGGGCAAGTAACGTACCGATTGACAAAGGGAATTGAATACGGGGTTGTTTGAATCCTCGATGTCGTGGTTCATCCGATGAGATCATCGAGGAGCATGTGGGAGCCAACATGGGTATCCAGATCCTGCTGTTGGTTATTGCCCGAGAGCCGTCTCGGTCATGTCTACGTGTCTTCCGAACCCGTAGGGTCTACACACTTAAGGTTCGGTGACGCTAGGGTTGTATGAATATGAGTATGCAGCAAACCGAATGTTGTTCGGAGTCCCGGATGAAATCCCAGACGTCATGAGGAGTTTCGGAATGGCCCTGAGGTAAAGAATTATATATAGGAAGTGTTGTTTCGGCCATCAGGAAAGTTTCGGGGTCACCCGGTATTGTACCGGGACCACCGGAAGTGTCCCGGGGGTCCACCGGGTGGGGCCACCCATCCCGGAGGGCCCCATGGACTGAAGTGGGGAGGGGAACCAGCCCATAGTGGGCTGGTGCGCCCCCCTTGTCCCACCCCCTGCGCCTAGGGTTGAAACCCTAGGGTGGGGGGAGCGCCCCACTTGCCTTGGGGGGCACTCCACTCCCCTGGCCGCCGCCCCCCCTGGGAGATCAGATCTCCAGGGGCCGGCGCCCCCCTTGGGGCCTATATAAAGGGAGGGGAGGGAGGGGCAGCCGCACCCTTGAGTCCTGGCGCCTTCCTCACCCTGCTACACCTCTTCCTCCTCCCAAAGTTGCTTGGCGAAGCCCTGCCGGAGTTCTGCTGCATCCACCACCACGCCGTCGTGCTGCTGGATCATCATCAACCTCTCCTTCCCCCTTGCTGGATCAAGACGGAGGAGACGTCACGCTGACCATACGTGTGTTGAACGCGGAGGTGCCGTCCGTTCGGCGCTAGGATCTCCGGTGATAGGATCACGACGAGAACGACTACCTCAACCCCGTTCTTTTGAACGCTTCCGCTCACGATCTACAAAAGTGGTATGTAGATGCATCTCTCTTTCACTCGTTTCTTAGATGAACTCATAGATGGATCTTGGTGAAACCGTAGGAAAATTTTAATTTTTGCAACGTTCCCCAACAGTTCCCTTTGTCATCGGTATGTTACTTGCCCGAGATTCGATCATCGGTATCCAATACCTAGTTCAATCTCGTTACCGGCAAGTCTCTTTACTCGTTCCGTAATGCATCATCCTGCAACTAACTCATTAGTCACATTGCTTGCAAGGCTTATAGTGATGTGCATTACCGAGTGGGCCCAGAGATACCTCTCCGACAATCGGAGTGACAAATCCTAATCTCGAAATACGCCAACTCAACATGTACCTTCGGAGACACCTGTAGAGCTCCTTTATAATCACCCAGTTACGTTGTGACGTTTGGTAGCACACAAAGTCTTCCTCCGGTAAACGGGAGTTGCATAATCTAATATTCATAGGAACATGTATAAGTCATGAAGAAAGCAATAGCAACATACTAAACGATCAAGTGCTAAGCTAACGGAATGGGTCAAGTCAATCACATCATTCTCCTAATGATGTGATCCCGTTAATCAAATGACAACTCATGTCTATGGCTAGGAAACTTAACCATCTTTGATTCACGAGCTAGTCAAGTAGAGGCATACTAGTGACACTATGTTTGTCTATGTATTCACACATGTATTATGTTTCCGGTTAATACAATTCTAGCATGAATAATAAACATTTATCATGAAATAAGGAAATAAATAATAACTTTATTATTGCCTCTAGGGCATATTTCCTTCAGTCTCCCACTTGCACTAGAGTCAATAATCTAGTTCACATCGCCATGTGATTTAATACCAATATTCATATCTGTATATGATTAACACCCATAATTCACATCTTCATGTGACCAACACCCAAAGGGTTTACTAGAGTCAATAATCTAGTTCACATCGCTATGTGATTAACACACAAAGAGTACTAAGGTATGATCATGTTTTGCTCGTGAGAGAAGTTTAGTCAACGGGTCTGTCACATTCAGAGCCGTATGTATTTTGCAAATATTCTATGTCTACAATGCTCTGCACGGAGCTACTCTAGCTAATTGCTCCCACTTTCAATATGTATCCAGATTAAGACTTAGAGTCATCTGGATCAGTGCCAAAACTTGTATCGACGTAACCCTTTACGACGAACCTTTTGTCACCTCCATAATTGAGAAACATATCCTTATTCCACTAAGGATAATTTTGACCAATGTCCAGTGATCTACTCCTAGATCACTATTTTACTCCCTTGCCAAACAAGGGCAGAGTGTACAATAGGTATGGTCCATAGCATGGCATACTTTTATAAAACCTATGACTGATGCATAGGAAATGACTTTCATTCTTTTTCTATTTTCTGATGTGGTCGGGATTTGAGTCTTACTCAATTTCATACCTTTACAACACAGGCAAGAACTCTTTCTTTGACTGTTCCATTTTGAACTGCTTCAAAATCTTGTCAAGGTATGTACTCATTGAAAATCTTATCAAGCGTCTTGATCTATCTCAATAGGTCTTGATGCTCAATATGTAAGTAGCTTTGCTAAGGTCTTTCTTTGAAAAAACTCCTTTCAAGCACTCCTTTATGCTTTGCAGAATAATTCTACATTATTTGCGATCAACAATATGTCATTCACATATACTTATCAGAAATGTTGTAGTGCTCCCACTCACTTTCTTGTAAATACAGGCTTCACCGCAAGTCTGTACAAAATTATATGCTTTGATCAACTTATCAAAGCGTATATTCCAACTCCGAGATGCTTGCACCAGTCCATAGATGGATAGCTGGAGCTTGCATATTTTGTTAGCACCTTTAGGATTGACAAAACCTTCTGGTTGCATCATATACAACTCTTCTTTAAGAAAACCATTAAGGAATGCAGTTTTGACATCCGTTTGTCAGATTTCATAAATTGTGGCAATTGCTAACATGATCCGGACAGACTTAAGCATCGCTACAGTTGAGAAAATCTCATTGTAGTCAACACCTTGAACTTGTCAAAAACCTTTTTGCGACAAGTCAAGCTTTGTAGATAGTAACACTACTATCAACGTCCGTCTTCCTCTTGAAGATCCATTTATTTTCTATGATTTGCCGATCATCGGGCAAGTCCACCAAAGTCCACACTTTGTTCTCATACATGGATCCTATCTCAGATTTCATGGCCTCCAGCCATTTTGCGGAATCTGGGCTCATCATCGCTTCCTCATAGTTCGTAGGTTTATCATGGTCTAGTAACATGACTTTCAGAACGGGATTACCGTACCACTCTGGTGCAGACCGTACTCTGGAAGACCTATGAGGTTCTGTAGTAACTTGATCAGAAGTTTCATGATCATCATCATTAGCTTCCTCACTAATTGGTGTAGGAATCACTGGAACTGATTTCTGTGATGAACTATTTTCCAATTCGGGAGAAGGTACAGTTACCTCATCAAGTTCTACTCCTCCCACTCACTTCTTTCGAGAGAAACTCCTTCTCTAGAAAGGATCCATTTTTAGCAACGAATATCTTGCCTTCGGATCTGTGATAGAAGGTGTACCCAACAGTTTCCTTTGGGTATTCTATGAAGACGCACTTCTCCGATTTAGGTTCGAGCTTATCAGGTGAAATTTTTTCACATAAGCATCGCAGCCCCAAAATTTAAGAAACGACAACTTTGGTTTACTGCTAAACCATAGTTCATATGGTGTCGTCTCAACGGATTTAGATGGTGCCCTATTAAACATGAATGCAGCTGTCTCTAATGCATAACCCCAAAACGATAGTGGTAAACCAATAAGAAACATCATAGATCGCACAATATCCAATAAAGTGCGGTTACGATGTTCGGACACACCATAACGCTGTGGTGTTCCAGGTGGCGTGAACTGTGAAACTCTTCCACATTGTTTTATATGAAGACCAAACTCGTGACGCAAATATTCATCTCCATGATCAGATCACAGAAACTTTATTTTTTTGTTACGATGATTTTACACTTCACTCTGAAATTCTTTGAACCTTTCAACTATTTCAAACTTATGTTTCATCAAGTTGATAAACCCACATCTGCTCAAATCATCTATGAAGGTCAGAAAATAACGATACCCGCCACGAGCATCAACACTTATTGGACCTCATACATTGGTATGTATTATTTCCAACAAGTTAGTAGCTCGTTCCATTGTTCCGGAGAACGGAGTTTTAGTCATCTTGCCCAAGAAGGCACGGTTCACAAGCATCAAATGATTCATAACCAAGTGATTCCGAAAATCCATCTTTATGGAGTTTCTTCATGTGCTTTACACCGATATGACCATAACGGCAGTGCCACAAATAAGTTGCCCTATCATTATTAACTTTGCATCTTTTGGCATCAATATTATGAATATGTGTATCACTACGATCGAGATCCAACAAACTATTTTCATTGGGTGTATAACCATCGAAGGTCTTATTCATGTAAACAGAATAACGATTATTCCTTAACTTCAAATGAATAACCGTATCGCAATAAACATGATCAAATCATATTCATGCTCAACGCAAACGCTAAATAACATTTATTTAGGTTTAACACTAATCCCGAAAATATAGGGAGTGTGTGATGATGATCATATCAATCTTGGAACTATTTCCAACACTCATCGTCACTTCCCCTCAACTAGTCTCTGTTTATTATGTAACTCCTGTTTCGAGTTACTAATCTTAGCAACCGAACAAGTATCAAATACTCAGGGGCTACTATAAACACTAGTAAGGCACACATCAAACACCTGTATATCAAATATACCTTTGTTCACTTTGCCATCCTTCTTATCCACCAAATATTTAGGGCATTTCCGCTTCCAGTGACCATTTCCTTTATAGTGTAAGCACTCAGTTTCAGGCTTTGGTCCAGCTTTGGTCTTCTTCACGGGAGTGACAACTTGTTTGCCATTCTACTTGAAGTTTCCCTTTCTTTCCCTTTTGCCCTTTTCTTGAAACTAGTGGTCTTGTCAATCATCAACACTTGATGTTCTTTCTTGATTTCTACCTTCGTCGATTTCAACATCACGAAGAGCTCGGGAATCATTTTTGTCATCCCTTGCATACTATAGTTCATCACGAAGTTCTAGTAACTTAGTGATGGTGACTAGAGAATTCTGTCAATCACTATCTTATCTGGAAGATTAACTCCCACTTGATTCAAGCGATTGAAGTACCCAGACAATGTGAACACATGCTCACTAGTTGAGCGATTCTCCTCCATCTTTTAGCTATAGAACTTGTTGGAGACTTCATATCTCTCAACTCGGGTATTTGCTTGAAATATTAACTTCAATTCCTGGAACATCTCATATGGTCCATGACGTTCAAAACGTCTTTGAAGTCACGATTCTAAGACGTTAAGCATGGTGCACTAAACTATCAAGTAGTCGTCATATCTGCTCCTGCAATAGGTCTGTCACCTAGCGGTGCATTAAGGACATAATTCTTCTATGCAGCAATAAGGATAAACCTCAGATCACGGATCCAATCCGCATCATTGCTACTAACATCTTTCAACACAATTTTCTCTAGGAACATATCAAAATAAACATATGAAAGCAACAACGCGAGCTATTGATTTACAACATAATTTGCAAAATACTACCAGGACTAAGTTCATGATAAATTTAAGTTCAATTAATCATATTACTTAAGAACTCCCACTTAGACAGACATCTCTCTAGTCATCTAAGTGATCACGTGATCCAAATCAACTAAATCATGTCCGATCATCACGTGAGATGGAGTAGTTTTCAATGGTGAACATCACTATGTTGATCATATCTACTATATGATTCACGCTCGACCTTTCGGTCTCCGTGTTCCGAGGCCATATCTGTATATGCTAGGCTCGTCAAGTTTAACCTGAGTATTCCGCGTGTGCAACTGTTTTGCACCTGTTGTATTTGAACGTAGAGCCTATCACACCCGATCATCACGTGGTGTCTCAGCACGAGGAACTTTCGCAATGGTGCATACTCGGGGAGAACACTTCTTGATAATTAGTGAGAGATCATCTTAAAATGCTACCGTCAAACAAAACAGAATAAGATGTATAACAGATAAACATCATATGCAATCAAAATATGTGACATGATATGGCCATGATCATCTTGCGCCTTTGATCTCCATCTCCAAAGTACTGTCATGATCTTTATCGTCACCGGCACGACACCATGATCTCCATCATCTTGATCTATATCAATGTGTCGTCACATGGTCGTCTCGCCAACTATTGCTCTTGCAACTATTGCTATCGCATAGCGATAAAGTAAAGCAATTATTTGGCGCTTGCATCTTATGCAATAAAAAGACAACCACAAGGCTTCTGCCAGTTACCGATAACTTCAACAAAAACATGATCATCTCATACAACAATTTATATATCATCACGTCTTGACCATATCACATCACAACAACCCCTGCAAAAACAAGTTAGACGTCATCTACTTTATTGTTGCAAGTTTTACGTGGCTGCTACAGGCTGAGCAAGAACCGTTCTTATCTACGCATCAAAAACCACAACGATAGTTCGTCAAGTTAGTGTTGTTTTAGCCTTCGCAAGGACCGGGCGTAGCCACACTCGGTTCAACTAAAGTTGGAGAAACTGACACCTGCTACTCACCTGTGTGCAAAGCACGGCGGTAAAACTAGTCTTGCGTAAGCGTACGCGTAATGTCGGTCCGGGCCGCTTCATCCAACAATACCGCTGAACCAAAGTATGACATGCTGGTAAGCAGTATGACTTGTATCGCCCACAACTCACTTGTGTTCTACTCGTGCATATAACATCTACGCATAAATCTAGGCTCTGATACCACTATTGGGGAACGTAGTAATTTCAAAAAAAAATCCTACGCACACGCAAGATCATGGTGATGCATAGCAACGAGAGGGGAGAGTGTTGTCCACGTACCCTTGTAGACCGTAAGCGGAAGCGTTATGACAACGCGGTTGATGTAGTCGTACATCTTCACGATCCGACCGATCCAAGCACCGAACATACTGTTGGGGAACGTAGTAATTTCAAAAAAATTCCTACGCACACGCAAGATCATGGTGATGGCATAGCAACAAGAGGGGAGAGTATTGTCCATGTACCCTCGTAGACCGTAAGCGGAAGCATTATGACAACGTGGTTGATGTAGTCGTATGTCTTCACGATTCAACCAATCCAAGTACCGAACATACGGCACCTCCGAGTTCAGCACACGTTCAGCTCGATGACGATCCCCGGGCTCCGATCCAGCAAAGTGTCGGGGATGAGTTCCGTCAGCACGACGGCGTGGTGACGATGATGATGTTCTACCGGCGCAGGGCTTCGCCTAAACTCTGCGACGATATAACCGAGGTGGAATATGGTGGAGGGGGGCACCGCACACGGCTAAGGAACGATCCGTAGATGAACTTGTGTGTCTCTAGGGTGCCCCCCTGCCCCCGAGTTCAGCACACGTTCAGCTCGATGACGATCCCCGGACTCCGATCCAGCAGGGTGTCGGGGATGAGTTCCGTCAGCACGACGGCATGGTGACGATGATGATGTTCTACCGACGCAGGGCTTCGCCTAAGCACCGCAATGATACGACCGAGGTGGAATATGGTGGAGGGGGGCACCGCACACGGCTAAGGAACGATCACGAAGATCAACTTGTGTGTCTTGGGGTGCCTCCCTGCCCCCGTATATAAAGGAGCAAGGGGGGAGGCCGGCCGGCCCTAGGAGGCGCGCCAAGGAGGGGGGAGTCCTCCTCCTAGTGGGAGTAGGACTCCCCTTTCCTAGTCCCACTAGGAAGAAGGAAGGAGGAAGGAAAGAGAGGGAGAGGGAGAGGGAAAGAGGGGTCGCGCCCCCTCCCCTAGTCTAATTCGGACTCCCCATGGGGGGGGCGCCACCTCCTGGGCTGCTGCCCTCTCTCTCCCCTCAGGCCCACTAAGGCCCAATACTTCCCCGGGGGGTTCCGGTAACCCCTCCAGCACTCCGGTTTTCTCTGAAATCACCCGGAACACTTCCGGTGTCCGAATATAGTCATCCAATATATCAATCGTTATGTCTCGACCATTTCGAGACTCCTCGTCATGTCCGTGATCATATCCGGGACTCCGAAGAACCTTCGGTACATCAAAACTTATAAACTCATAATAAAACTGTCATCGTAACGTTAAGCGTGCGGACCCTACGGGTTCGAAAACTATGTAGACATGACCTAGAACTGTTCCTGGTCAATAACCAGTAGCGGGACCTGGATGCTCATATTGGCTCCTACATATTCTACGAAGATCTTTATCGGTCAAACCGCATAACAACATACGTTGTTCCCTTTGTCATCGGTATGTTACTTGCCCGAGATTCGATCGTCGGTATCCAATACCTAGTTCAATCTCGTTACCGGCAAGTCTCTTTACTCGTTCCGTAATGCATCATCCTGCAACTAACTCATTAGTCACATTGCTTGCAAGGCTTATAGTGATGTGCATTACCGAGTGGGCCCAGAGATACCTCTCCGACAATCGGAGTGACAAATCCTAATCTCAAAATACGCCAACTCAACATGTACCTTCAGAGACACCTGTAGAGCTCCTTTATAATCACCCAGTTACGTAGTGATGTTTGGTAGCACACAAAGTGTTCCTCCGGTAAACGGGAGTTGCATAATCTCATAGTCATAGGAACATTTATAAGTTAGTACTTCCTATGGACCTACGATGCAATGTAATATATAGCATATGTGTGAACATCATAACTAAGTATATATTTTCTTTTCTTACGCTCCAACAATTTTATGATCGGTTTTTAAATACTCTTAGTTAAACGGCTTGAATGCTTGGTTCCCTCTCTCCTTTGCGCCATTGGCGCAACGGGTCATCTAGTTTCAATCAAGCACTCTAGCCCTATGAGCATTTCTCAGCTTGTAGACGACCTGAGCCCCCAATGGCAGCCTTTCAGGACTGCTTGCAGATGTGTGGGTGTACAATCAGCGAGCTGGAAATAATAATGTACTTGTGTGGTTGGACCGTGCGGTAGCAGATGATCAGTGGCGAGATATTTTTACATTAGTATCACAAATAGAAAAATATGAATTGCTAAAGCATTCTCTAGCTAGACATGAATTCTTAAAAGCTTTTACTAGAATTAAGTACCATTTCTTTCCATCAACTTTGCCATGTATTTAGTTACTGAAAATATTTATATTAGTTTCTTGCGGTACTTTTAGAATAATTATTTTTAAAAAAATTCGTGTAGCATCGCATGGGCCATCACCTAGTCAGAAATAAATCCTAGGATCGAGGTCTGAACTGTAGATACACTGATGCGATTCTCACAAGTTACGAAAGCTACCACCACATCACCTAGCCCTTGCACAGTTCAAGCCAGTAAACATCATCTCATCTTTGGCTGACGAACCCAGGTTATTTATAGGCAAACGGACCTAAAATGATGTATCAGAGACTGAGGGGGGGATGCTGAAGAGCTTAACCAACACCACAGTGCATGCTATGATCAGCAGCGTCATATATATTTTAACAGCTTTTGTTTTGAACTGCATCATCAACAGATAAATGTAAATTGAGGGCATTTAAATCATTAGAGATAGACATTACGAGGCATGCCAGGAACAATGGAGAAAATGTGCATACAGAACAATTAAAACCAAATCAAAACACATAAAAACATGGTTCAACCAAGACATTTAGCCCACACAAGTTCACTAGCACTTTTTTTTGACCGGGACAAGTACATAAGCAAGCAATATAACCCAGATAGTTGCATTACATGTAATACATAATAAATCAACTAAAGAAATTCAATCTCCAAGGTCACATCCAGCTCCCAAGTTTCAACAAACATGGTTGAAATTTCTTTGTCCTAGCCAGTTCTTCGCAGGAACCTCAGATGGTTTACCCTCTTCAGTTTGTTTATTCGATAGAGCTCGCTTCTACCTGCATCAAATAGAATAGCTCATGTTTTGAATGAGAAAAAAATTCTCTACAGCAAGAATTATTATTTTTATCCAACAAGAACAAGTCTCATGTTTATCAGTAACTAGCACAAAAAATAGAAAGAAACATATAAGCAAGATAAATTATGCGTGTTAGTTTTGGTCAAATATATTATTCTTGAAGTGAAAACCCAGAGGAACTTAGTTTCTGTCATAAAACGCAACTCAACACCATGTCCATGTCCAATAAGAACACATTTGGTTCCCTGCAGATGCCCCGGCCAGGCTGTGCGGGTTTTGGGCGTTTGGTTGCCTGGGGGAAGGTCTAAACCTGTCCCGTGGCATGCAAAGTAGCCAGCGAGCCTGGCTCCTAGGTAACGAGATTGAAATCCGTTTCTCCCGAGCCAGGCTCGTGAGATGCAGGGTATTAACATGCCAATGATGGTATCAGCAAATAATTATCATGTTTTAAGGCATATTAGTATATTTCAAAGTAGATTCAAAATTAATGACAAAAAATAAGTATTGTATGGACGACTCAAGCAAAATAAGCATAATCTTAATATTTGTCTTTTGTTTTCAATATAAGCTTTTTAGTATATTGATTTGACAGAATTCCACCACAGTTAAAGAAAACTGAGTTGTGGCCTTGTCTACTTCCATAACAGTTTTGCTAACATTTCACAGGAAGGTTCGCGCATAAACAACCAAAATTCAGCTTAACACAAACTTAGTTTTATTGGATTGCCAGGATTTGTTTAACAACTGATATACAGCATCGACAATGCTGTACAGAACCAGTCATGTCAATAACCCTACATTGAATCACACTGTCATCAAGCCATAGCTCCTGAATAAGATGCACTAACTTGCTAAGCTCTAGATCCTACTGAAACCAGAATGGTACCAACACGATGATTCACTAGTTTTCATGGCAAGCATGGCATTCATACATATAGTCACACATAAAAACATAAAAGGAACTTACCAGCATAAAGAAGTTACCTTAATATTGCTCAGGTACCCCTGCAGATCTCACTAGTGCAGAAGCTGGACAGGTAATCGAACTTCTTGACATCAAGCTCAGCCAATCCTCGCAGTGTTGACTTCTTCACATCAATAGCAAACATCAGTGCCAACTTGTCCATGTGCTTGGGTGTGGTTTCAGAAAGCAAGTAAACGACGTCATCATCCATGCTTAGGATGGGGTGTCCCACTTGAAGTTCCTTCATGGTCTTGCTGCTCAGCATAGCCATGCGATCAGAAAGGCATGGCTCCAAGCTGATGTCTTTAACATCAAATACACAGTCACGGTTCCAGCGCTCCTGCAAACCAACGGGTATTGCCATGCTCCATGTTGTGGACTTCCAGCCATCGCGGATGACATGAAGAGATTTCCTTGAGGAATTCTTCACCGCCACCCAGTCGGTGTAGGAAACAGGGGTGGTGGCGGGGTTGAGCACTTCTATTGACCGGAATTCCAACTCAACATACTTGATCGAGTCTTTGTTTCGGCTGATAGTTACGTCCCGGAAATAGCCGGGGTCATCATTTATGAGGAGGCGATCCCAGTTAGACCTTGCCGGCACCGGCAGTGGAACATCCCGGAGCAGTGGGCGTTTCTTGAGCACGTCGCAAAAGAAGATGCCACGCCAGAGGTCCACCCAGGCGACCGTGCCATGCTCGCCACCAATTGTGATGGTCTTTTCCGTCTCGTGGTACAGCCTGTCGACTGCTGCAGGTAAAGGGATGAGCTTGTCCCTCTTGAACTTATTCAGTGACAAGCGCTTGGAGATCCAAGCTTTAGAATTTGATGAGGATCTGTAGAGGTGGAGGCAGAACTCCCACCTAATGAGCGCGCCGCCATCGTACAGGGGGTTAGCGTAACCGAGAGCAGCGACGGCATACCAAGCGCCGTCTTGGCGGCTAATGAGGGCAGTTGCGGAGTCGTTGAGGCATATGGGGTCCGGGTTGGGTAGCAGATCTAGCCGCTGGGCGCGCGGGCTGTAGACGAAGTAGTCCCAGTCCAATGCTCCGGTGGCGCTGTTGGGGTGGATGGGAACGCAGAGGAGGACGAGATGTGCGTCGGTGGCGACAATCTTGGGCCCTGTTATGCGGAAGTCGAGGCCAGGGCAGTGGACACAAAAGTGGGAGAGATGTGGCGGGCGGGCGGCGCGGAGTGTCACCTTGATAGGCAAGCCGGTGCTGGTGGTGCCCTCGGCGGTGGTGTTGTTGGGAAGGTCGGCGATGTAGCACCACATGTCGAGGAGGACCAGGCCTGACTCGCCTGAGCCTGAGGCGGCGGCGCTGGACTCGGGAAGAGAAGGTGGAACCCATGAGGAAACTGCCATGCCCGTCCGTCAAGAAGGGCGAGGAAGCGGAGGAGGTCCAAGCAGAGGCGAGGGGATGGGATGGGATGGCAGCAGGCGGCGCGATTTGGGAACGAAATTTGGGGCTAGGGACGGACCTAGGGTTCACCTTTGGGTTGGCGATTTTGTAGCCACGGCCGCGTCAGTACGTCACGTGTGCGATTAGTACTCTCTGCGGGCCGGGCCGGGCCCAGAAGGCCTGAAAATAACCTTTCAAGAAAAAAATCACGCCCGGACGCCTGAACCTGCAGGAGCTGCCTAGTCGCTGAGCTGCAGGTCGCGGCAGGACCATCGTCGTGGTTGCTGCGTGCGAGCGGGAGGACGACGACGTCCGGCCCAGGAGCTCGGTGGCCTCAATGGTCGGTGAAGAAGACCGCGGAGACGCGCTCCACCTGGTCGTCGCAGCGCGCGCGGTGGAGCAGCCTGACCTGGTGAGGCCTCCACCACGGAGCCAGCAGCGGACGACGAGGAAGTAGTAATTGCGACGATGGGGCCGGGGCTTGTCGTGGTCCTGGCGTTTAGCATCTGTGCGCGCGTCTTCCTTCCTCTCGATCCCCGCCAACGTCGCTATGGATCATTGCCGAGGCCGAGCTCGAGGGCTCATGTGCCGGCGTCCCGTGCGTGTCGCGCCTCGCCATCTCCTCAGGCCTGCTCCTCCTCTATGCGATCCTCGACGCCATGCTTACTCGCGGCAAATATTTGAAATAACCCCAAAAAATAATTTGAACAAAATCTGATTATATTTTACATTATCAGTATCATTATATTCGTATTTAAAAACACTTTCTAATTATGCTAATTTTATACCAACAACATTTATAAACACAGAAGACCGAGGGCAGCTTATTCATTAGAATGGAGTATTGGTGGACCATTTGACACCAGGGCAACAATGAAAACGCAATGGGCTGGCAAACCAACCATGTAGGTCGTCTGCCTATGCACCAGTTTTTTATTGGCTTGGAAAGACGTCCAAAGAAGAGGGTAACAGATGCAATCTCTGGTCATAACACAACTATTCCATATCAAATGATGGCAAGAACAAAGCCTATCGCAACTAAATCAGAGTATACTACTTACTCAGCCGAAACCCATCATCAGCTTTAGCACTTCAACTTTCTACTTGCAGTGACAAATAAGTAATCTAGCGGCCCAAGGAACTTAACTGCAGTGTTCACAATATTAGCAAGTTCAAATTATTTACAAACAACAGTATTGGTCTACAATGCAACAAAATTGATTGGCTCCTGTTTCCTGAAGACGGGGATTAGGAGAGGAAGGTAACTGCTGAGAATCGAGGAACTGGTGCGCTTGCCATGGTCGCCATCGCCGCAGATGCGCTTCTCATCACAGTTGACGCCGCTGCCGTGGATCTGGGCACCATCGCCGCAGATCCCCTCATCTCCGCGGACGGCGCCTTCGCTCTGATAGTCACCGGTGTCCGAAACCACGGGCACGACCGTGACCACGGTGTCCGAAACCACGGGCACGACCGTGACCACAGTGTCCGAAACCATGGGCACGACCACGGCGGCAATAGGCACGGCGGCCCAGGTTCCAGCCTCCACCAAAAACACAGCGGCGGAGGCCCCAGGTTCCACGACCAAGGACTTCTGGTCGGGAGTAAACCTCCAGGACCTCTTCCAACCTGCAATCCAGATTTTATATAAAAAGTAAGATTTATTGGAAGTTCCTTAAACATGCTGGCTGTAGCTTGTGCTGCAGCTGCAGCAGCCAGCATCAGCCATGGCTTGTTTGGTTGATGCCTTGGAAACCTGCCTCTACCAGGCAGTATCAAGCAAGCATAATCAGATGCCAGATGATGCTGCCTGGCGCAGGCAGCTTTCTCAGGATTCAAAGCAAACTCGCCCGAAAAGCAGTTGAGCTGTCAACAAAAATTGAAGGACATGGAGCTGCAGCTGCTTAGACCAGCAGACGCGCGACTGGGCCAAGCAGCTGCAGCAAGCAGAAGTGAAGAGGCTGATTAATCCTAACTTAAGACTAAACTAAAAGCTAAGAGAGTTCCATAAAAATTTATTGGCCCTTACCATTTCCACAATTCATCTGTCATAAGATGATCAGAGCGTAGCAATACTTCCAATATAATTGGAAGATCGTCTTGGAGATAATGAGACGTCAGAAGATCCAATTCGGAAAGACTGTTCATAGGTTCATTCTCCACTCCTTGTTGCTTTTCCAGTTCTAGCTCCTCCTTCACAGAAATAATTCTGGTATGAAAATCAGTGAAACAAACAGAAAACAGGAAAAGAAAATATTCACCTTAGACTTTGCATGTTCGTTTACTTGTCTTGGAAAAATACACAAGCTATCAAGCAACCTGGGTTTATACCACCCAAACTTCCTACGCCAACCTTCATTCGCCCTGGCATTCTCATTGCTTCCATCTAACGTATCAGGGATATACCGTAAAACCTTTTTGAGGACTGGATGACCTGTTTCTGCAACAATTGGTTGTCTCCAATCTTTTGGTAAAAAACGACTTCGCAATACAGCTCTCAGCGCATGATTAACTGCCTCTGGCGCGAAGCGGTGTATTCTATGAATTCCAGAATATAATCCTGCTCTAGCCAATGAGGACCTCAGCGCCAGGGTAGTCAATACAATATCCCAATAGCCATGAAGTCGACGTTTGAAGCCCTCCAGTTGACGTTGGGTACACACTTGAGGTCTGCGAGGAGGGTTTGACAGCGTCTGGGTCAACTTGGCAAAAAAGGCTGGCAGACCAATCCCTTCTATTCTAAATAGCTCAATAACCCCAGTAATGTAACTGAAGAAGTCATTTAATTTCGCCTCTTCACAGAACTTGTCACAATACGGTGCGCGAATTTCCGCACGGACTCCATCAATGACCATTATAGTCGTCGGGTCAAACTTCCCATCCCAACTGAACCCCGCATTATGATTAAAAACAATATCTTCAAGTAAATCAAGTCCGAGAACTCTTCCAATCTTTCTCGTATCAGCAACATCCAATGAAGTACCATCAGCAAATAGAGTTCTTAATTCAGAGAACTCATTACCAGGTATCCGAACAAAATCACTAAGTGGTACTTCCGATGATTCAGGAACAATTCGAGGACTGGGCAGAGATCTTCGAGTCCGTATTTTCTGAACAAAATGAGAGCCATGAAGATCATCTCCCTGAAAAAGAAACACAATCCAGCCTTCGCATTATACAACAATGAGGACAAAATGCATTGCTTATTGGCACAACCGATTGTACACTAATTTTCTTCAATGTAAATGCACTTTCAAACAACAAACGCGACATGACTTGGAAGAAAGATAAGATTTCATGTATATGGTAATAGTATGTATACAGCATACAGATATCACCGGTAGAAATAGAAATGGAAAAAGGAAGATCTGTTATAAAAATCAAATGTGACGGTAACATAGTAAAAAATGAGACACAAAGTCATTGCAATTACGGATATATTTGATTTCACCAACCAAAATTGTAACAAAGCATCAAATGGTTCATTTTATGGTCAATGTTATGCATACCGAAAGAGCTGCATTGGGTCCCGAATGAGTAAAGCTACGATCCAAATATAATCCGTCACCACGTGATGTAATCCCTTCCAAATCTTGCTTCATGAATGAGGTAGATGCTTGGGAGGTACTTGTTTCAGGAAGAAACTGAAGAGAGATCACACAATTTAATCAATGAACAAGAAAAGGTGCATTGCTTATTGTTAACATCAATTGTAATATCGCTAAAATTCTTCAATGCAAAATGAATTTTCAAACAAGAACAAAGGCAACATGACTTGCAGGGAAGATAAAATTTCATGTATATGGGAAGAGTAAATTGCATTTGACTATGTCTACAGCATACATATATCACAGATAGAAATAGAAATGGACAAAGGAAAAGATTACACGATGATAACAAAGCATTGCAGGTATATATTTGATTTCGCCAACATATTCATCTTTTTGGTCCACGTTATACATACCGAAGGAGCTGCATCAAGCTGCGCATAAATTGGTGTGAAGTTGCTGTCCAAATATGATCCGTTACCGCGGACCTAACAATCCACAGCAAAGAATGGTCACAAGTTCATTTCAATCACACAAAGAAATTATGAAAAATACAGATAGCATACCTCAAGCGTCTGCCAAACTGCACTTGTTCTTAAATAATTTGAATCAGTGACTAAAGAACATAATTTTCCATTGACCTGCATAAGATCAAAACAGGTCAAAAAAGAAAAATACGAGGCAGCTAAACATAGCTCCGAAAGTAATAAAATACAGCAAACATTTTCACCTTAACTGTAGTATTGTAATGTTTGTTCCAGTACAGAATGCATGGAACATTTTCAGTAAGTTCTTCTTGTAAGGAAAGCAAGCTGTAGCATTGGCACATGGTTATTTAGAATATTAACCAGTGGCAAATAATAAATTGTTTCCCACCAAAAAAGACTGCTAATAGAAAAAGGAAAATTAGATATTTTACCCAATGGGAGTAAGTTGAGGTCCCGTTAGAAACTTCTTGATCGCCTCCGCTAAAAACATTGAACAAAAGCAATAAGAGCGATGAAAAAGGTTGTGCAAACAATGTGTAGCTGAAAAATAAAACTAACCATTTGGAAAACCAGGTTCATTAGCCGCCAGCGTAAGACTTTCAAATGATGTTTCTGGTCCGCGCAACAAATCCTAATAAGTAGTATCATGATATGAGCTGGCCACTTCATATAAAATGATTGCGCACTGAATTAGAAAATCTGCACTAACAACCTAATCAGTGCTCATGATAAACTTGCTTACCCCAGCAGCAATCCAACCATGTCGAAGATTTAGATTTAAGCAATCGAGAAGGAACCACTCTCGTGTCTCCGTAAAACCATCCGTTCTACAATGTCAAAATTGCAAATATCAGAACACCAGCAGCCAGCGCAAACTACAAAGGAAAGAGACAGAACCAATATGGAAAGCCAGAACTACAATCACCTGGTAAAGACAACGTCCACATCAAACCCTGTGGCCAGTGTCAGCGCCGCATCCCATATGTTTCTTTGTATTGCAGAACAATGGGCCTATTAAAAAAAATCCACAACCTTAGGCTGCAGGCCATGAATGCAATCGAAATCGAGTTTGCAAGAGTTGCGAACCCTCATTTTCGCACTATCTTCAAGTAAAGAAAAGACAAAGTTAAGTAGATATTCCATTGACACCACAGTTTCATGTGGTTCAAAAAAGATGCTCCCCTGGAGCAGTAGAAGATTACCTGTGCAAAAAAAAGAATAAATACAAAACATGAGGAAATGAAATACAAAAATTGAAAGTAAAGCCAATTTCACTTACAGACTGCAATAAGGGCACACGGGCCATCATTTATCTGATGGATAACATGGGTTGGCCGTCCCAAAAAAACAATAGGCCTTATATTCAAGTTGCCACGAATGCCCTGCGAGAAACAGGTTTTGAGGGGCAGCATTTTCCAACAATACATGAAATCATTCTAGAAATTTTGCGCTTACAGATATATCTGGTTTCTCCACGATATTCCCATCATATTTCTCCCCGGTCTCTGTCTTCTCATAATCTTTCTCGTCCTCGTTCGTATCCCCCTCTCTGTCTTCCCTCTTATCCACCTCTTTCTCCTCAGGTACTAAGAGATCCTTCAGAGGCCTCTTCTCTTCTCTATTCCTCTTCCTTCTTTCCATTCTCGTTAGTGGCTAAATCAAATGCATGATTTCATTGAGTTAGGAAAACATGCCTAAAAATCAAATAGAGCAAGAAACATTCTGCTCTTACCAGTATAGATTGAATCTCTGAATCTGTTGGCACGAAGTTACAATCAACAAACAATCCATCACTATCCTAATTAACCATGCAAAAAAAACAGTTAGCACATTATAATCACATGCAACATAGAAAGATCAACTAACATACCTCTGTTAACCTTTCCCATACCGCACCGGTTTCAGTACTTAACAAGGACAAATCGTTCAGCAACACATATATTTGGTCTCCTACCTAAAAGGAATATATTAGGAAGAAAGGTTCACTCACTTTAATAAGGGAAGGGTCACTATCTCTGAACAAATCAACAGCTCACCTTAGATATTGTAATTAATGTTTCATTCCAAATCAGGACAGTGGGCTGTCTCGCTTTTAAGTCATCATGTAAGGAAGAAAATCTGCACCCAGTGACATAAACCGAGTTATAAAAGAAACAAAAAAAATGGTACCACTTGAATATACACAAACTTCCATTTACCCATACGAGGTTAGCTGAGGGCCATGCAAAAAAGTTGAGATCATTGCACCTACAAATAGGAAACAAAGAAAAGAAGTATCAGGAGAATAACTTGCAAATATAGTTTTGTGCCAGAAAAATTGAACACTTGTGTTGTCGAGATTTACAAGAAATAGAACCAAGTTCTTCTGATCTGGTTAAAGAGAACACAAGTGTCGAATCAAACTTGTCATCATCTTTACATCCACCATGCTTTTGAGGCCCTGAATTTGTGCTGGATCGAATCGATTCGTACACAGCAAGAATATACGAAAGTTGGTGGTAGGAACTTTTACGTATTGAGGAGCCCAATTCAGCATCCTAATGAAATACCAAAGTATCAGCCTTGAATTACCCCAATAAAGATTTAAAATCTTACAAAAATGCTGATGCATTGAAGGAACTAATATTTTAAAAACCCATGTACAATGGGTACCTGGGGATCTACCAACCAGCCATGGTGTAGAGGGACACCAAGAAAACCAAATATTGCGGTTTCTGAGGTCTGCTCAAAGCCACAAGAGCTGAAAAATGGACATCATAAACATTATACTCTGAGAAGGACAATCGCACACACACGCAATTAAATCAGTATCACAATCACCTGGCAAATGTCACATCAAAGTATAAACTGCCCGGAAGCTTCGGCAATACACCAAGAACTTGTTTATTGAACTCTGATAGTTCCAAGTTCTGTTCCAACTGCAGTATAAGTGGACAGTAGCTTAGCTTTCAGTTAATGAACATTCCTTTGCAAAACAATTGCATCTATACAGTTGCATACCTGCATTTGTGTATTGCCATACAAAAGATAACTTTGTACAAGATAGATGAGATGGCCCTCTGACACCTTCTCGATATCTATATTGAGAGTTATCTTCTCTCCAAGCAGGAGAGCGTTGCCTGCAGTGGCACAGAAAATGAGGAGTGAATGAACTCTGTCCTAGGCATTTCCAATGTAGATTTAATCTATTGAACTTGTTGGATTGTACACGCGCATGTAAAAGTAAGTAAACAGCGCCAATTCTGGGTAACCGGCCAAGCCACTAAAAATTGTGTATCCTCGTTGAAAAAAGAAGTTGCCAGGGAGCAGCCACATTGACTTACATAGTGCTACTAAGGAGCAGCGTGTATTCTTATTCTTGAGAATAATGCGTGTGTGCCGGCCAAAAAATTCAATAAGCCTTGTCGCATACCACACAACAGAAGTGACACCTTTCTTCTTTTTCTTCTTCCCTCCCATATCAAATGGCACTTGCTGTTCTCGTAACTAGGAAGGAGAGTGCATAGTTGGCAAAACATTATTCAAATGAAACAACGAACATTCACAATATCCAAGAGGCACAAAAACATATGCTAATTTCCTTATCAAAGAACAACAGACAACTAAGGAAGATGGCAATACTTCATGCCTATAGTAGATGTCATCAGACTTGAGTTTCAAATAAGGGAATACAGCTCAAAGACAAACTTGAAACACTGGTACGTCAATATGATCCTATAGCCCAAGAGTGAAATAGTATCCTAGATGGGTTCCTATTTCATGTGTTTCCTTAAATTATGCACGGACTTCTTCACACTGACCTTAACATTTAATTATTAAAAACACTTCAATGAATTTCAACTGTAAAAACTTCAATGGATCATCTTGAAACAAATATTACCTCCGCCATGGTTTTTTTATAGATCATCAATTCATCTTCGATTATTTCATCCACTTTTCTGTACCCTTCAAGCTCAGGACATAAATCAGCTTCAGATATAAGAATGCCATGAATAATACTGTTCAAGAAAGATAAATTCATTAGATTACAGACCCACATGCAGTAATCATAGATATTCTTTCTATATACCCACTGTGAGTATGCTTAACCTACTCGGAATAGAAGTTGCATGGCAGGCTAGCAAGAACTAACAAGAAAAGGCAGAAGACGGAACATAAAAGACACAATGCCAATGTTAACAGAAGCAAAAACAGGTGGGTCTAGTAAAAAAACTATATCTTGTCATCCAGAGATCTACAGTAAACACTACTTTATACCCATTCAACTAAACCCAGTCATAGAATCAACATTCTAAGCATATCTTACAGGTTTCATCTTGAATGCTATTTTCACTTGCAGTAAAGAAGCGCACAGCAAAAGGTAGAAGATATAATTGCACACTATGAGATGACAGCATGCAGCAAATGAAAAGTGTTTTTTATACGACTTTTGTGTGAAAATACATTATTCAAAAATACAACTGTTATAAACATGGAAAAGTGTTTATATACGACTTTTGTGTGAAAATACATTATTCAAAATTACGACTGTTATAAACATGGAGAAGTGTTTTTTTTATAAATACATGTAAAATAAAGCACAAATTCAAATGAAAGTGATTGTTCTTACACATCGTATTTCTCTTGATTTGTCTTAAGTACTTCGTGGCCATATTGCACAGCCTGTTTATCGGCACGATATAGGAAATACTCGCGACCTTCATTTCCAAACCCTGGTATTCATAAAGTGCATACCAATTTTAACACAATAGGAACAATGTAATGACAAAAAAAAGTATTGATGTAATACGTCATCCCACAATCATGTTGGTCTGATTATTCCTTAAAAATGAGCAATAATTGTATTATCCATGTGATCATGACAAAAAATATATACAACCCATACGTTGATGTTGTAATTATTAACATTACATAACGCACTTACCAAGCTGAGAACCAGGAGCATTAGTAACAGCAATCATTCTTATGTGATCTGCAAGGAGGCGGTATGCCGTATCAACTCCATCTGTGTCAGCAGCACCAACTTCACCAGAGTAGTCCCGGATTCCTCGACCAGTACACTACATATATGCATATAAGTCATTATTACATGTCATTGACCATGGAAATCAATAATAGTACACAGCCAGTTATCGTTTGCAACAAAAGGTAACTTGAAGTGGACATGGAAAACTTACACAGCTCATGCTGAAAAATATGTCATCGTAGACATCTAATTCATAGTGGCTTTCTTTATTTTGAAGAATGGCAGCTAAACTTTCAAGATTAATCCCTGTTAAGACATGCTTAGCTTGCAAAGGCTTCAAGACATGCTTAGCTTGCAAAGGCTTCAAGACGCCACCTGCTTGCCTATTGAACTAAAAAATGAAGAAAGAAAATATAGGTGAGTATAAGCACAGAGATTGTGTAGCAATAGAAGAAGCTTCATTTATGCATGCAAAAGATCTTAATACAAGAATAGAAAGCCAACCTCAACAAAAACAAGACGGCTTATCTCAATAAATTTGCCATCCTTTATGTTGATTACGGAACCAACACCATCTTTGCTATCCGAACAATCGAAGAAAAATCCAATGCATGGCCCACAGGGACCAGTTTCACCAGTCATCCAAAAATCAGCCTATTCAAGCACTCAGTCAATAAATGTCCACAAAAATTCAAAGTAAAATTGATAAGACATTACAGGTACCTTAGACATGGCAGGCATGATTCTTTCTTCCGCTAGGTATTTCTGCAATGTATTTTTTGACTCATTGTCTGAACTCAAACCAAGGGATGTATCACCACTAAAGTATGAAGCATATATTCTGGACTGAGGTAACTTGTATTTCTGCATATTAAAGAACGAGCAATCAATAGGTAATAAGGTGGCCTTAAATAGAAGATCAGACAATTCTGGACACTATTTTTTCCATGTAGCTTACAGGAACAACTCGCGTGCACACACAGACACAAAGGAACTTTTAAGCATGTGTTAACACCGCTCCCTCAAATTGCAGAGATATAAATATCATCTTTTAAGCAGGCTTCCATCATATCAAATAAAGTAGACCCTGGCACTAACACTAAGTTTAAAATCTGTTACAATTGCTACCTCATAAACTATACCCAAAGCTTTTCACTATTAACACAACTCATGAAACAAGACTACACGGAAACAATAGGAGAGCAGAAACTGTACCTTGTTGAGAAGACTGAATAATAACCTGATGGCTTCCTCCTTAAAGTAGTCCCCAAAAGACCAACTTCCAAGGACTTCTGTGAATCTATGGTAAGTAGTGTCGTTTTTGAAGTGATCAATCACTTCATCGTCATCACCACCCACAGTAATGCATCTCAGCGAAAAGCAGGTGCGATGACTCCCTCTGCCATTAAGGGTCCCCTTGAACCGGTTCAAACATGTATGAATAAGAGGCACCTTGGTATCAACTACGGGGATAACCGGGGTTGATGACAACTGCACATGCTGATTTTCCACGAAATAGGAGAAAAACGTCTCACGAACATCCTCCACCGGCCAGGGCTGACTTATCGCCATCACCGGGCGAACCTCACTCTGGATGGCGTTGTCGGCGGCCGGCTCCTGCCTTCACTTAATTGCAATTCTCTCACTTCTTGATTCAGTCCCCCCCCCCCCTAGCTTCGTGAATCTCGCTGCTCGGGCTTCTTGAAAAGATTTAGAACCTTTCTAGAGACCAACCTGAAACCAAAACAATAGAGGC